>NC_044063.1:24474406-24479406 GCF_902167405.1 Gadus morhua
TATAGTGCACTATATAGGGAACGAACAAACGAGGATTCGGACACTACGCTGAACATTTTTAACCGTCATGTGCGTCAGTAAATGCGCCGGGTATTTGTGTGACGCAGACAGATGCGCCCACATCATGTAAACAATCCGGGCACTCACGAGGAAAGCTGGAGGTCGGATTGATGTTGAATGTTACATTTCCTCGTTCAAGTTTTTTTTTATTAATTTTGAATGTTAAATTTTCTATGTTAGATTCCAAATAAATTGTTGACATTTCTAAACGAAGACGGAGACTCCATCATTAAATGTATTCGTTTTCGCGGTTAATCAGCTTCTTCTTCTCCTTTCGGAAAAACACGACCGCATTGCATTGTGGTATACTGGAGTAACATGTAGGGTACGTCGTATGTAAACTCAAAACATCACGGTGATTGGTCGAACAGATTTCCCAGCAGGCCCTATCTTTTGTAAATGTTTAAAATAAAATAAAATAAATGAAGTAGCCTAAGTGCGATTGTATATACTTTTTTATTCCTGGCCAAAATATCACTACTGTAACCAAATTACATATATTAAGGCAGAGGAAGATAAAATATATTAGCCACCCTGACTGTGATGTTATGAGAGAAGAGAGTCTATATAATACGGTCAGTTCCTTTCCGCAATCACTTATAGACATCTTATGCTGCTTTCTCACCGCCGCCAGCACGGCGTCGGGCGGCCTGGGCCGCGTGGGGGCCCAACGGGGCCCACGCGGACGCCCGGGGCCCCGGCCCAAGCTACGCCCCTGCCCCCATCCCGTCTCCGCCCTTACTTTCCTAAAAACACCCATCTTACGCACTTATTGTATGTTGTATGACCTGCCACATAATGTAAGCACTTATTGGGCCCTTTTTTGACAGTCTGAATTGCATGTGAGAAGCGCCAAACGCAAGTAGCTTTGTGGGCGGTTCTATGGCGATGTTGCTATTATACCGGCGGATAAATGACCCTTGCGCCCGATGCAAATCTAAAAAGGGTTGCCCTGAAGTAGCCTAATTACCCGTAGGTGTGGTTTGGTCGTCAAATAAATTTCGGCGAAGAAAACTTAACACACATGATATTCGGTAACTGTGGGTCTATTTAATGATAGACGCAATATATTAGCAAACATCGTTTCCTACCAATATTGTATGCATTATCGTAATCGACTTGTGTTCCTAATATGCATCTGTCCCCCCGTTAATATACATTGCCATGGACTGTATTATGCGTTACGTGTTTAGTTTGCGTGTGTTTAAACAGATGGATGCACACACGCGCGCCCGCATTCACTCATTCTTTTACGCATACACACACGAGCGCCCGCATTCATTCATTTTTTTTAACAATAAATTGCGTTAAAAAAGTGTTTTCTCACGATCAAATACTCATCAATCCTAAAAGTTATGGGCTTGTACACGATGTCTGTGTCAACAAAATATGTGTTTGCTGTACGGCGCTTGTAGATGCATTGATTTAAATTAGAGCTGTCAAGCGATTAAAATATTTAATCGTGATTAATCGCATTAATGTCATAGTTAACTCTAATTAATCGCGATTAATCGCAAATTATTTTTCTATGCTAAATATCCCTTGATTTTTTTGTCCCATAATTCTTCTCATTTTAATTCTCTTACCAACATGGTGAAGTGCATCGGCTTGCCTTGTGCAAATGATTTTTTATTGATAACAACATTGGCATATACACTGATCAAAACAGGACGATACAAAAAAAGAGCCTATAGTGCAATTAAACGACTGCTTTGAACAAATGTAATTTGAACATAGCAGTCAGGCTACTGCTTCTTTGTTTTGAGCCAAAGAAAAAAAAAAAAAAAAAGTTTTTTTTATAAAATAATTGCGTTAATCGCGCGATACAAAAAATTAACGCCGTTAAATTTGGTTTGCGTTAACGCCGTTAATAACGCGTTTAACTGACAGCTCTAATTTAAATACAACTTATTACCGCTGTATCAGCTGTTCTTTCCCAAATATTTTAACCAACGTTATGATTTACCCTAAAACAAGATTTTGTTTTGGAAGGCTGGGATATAGCCTACTTTGCTAAAGTTTATTATTTAGGTGGCCGAGCAGCGGAGCTGCTTGGTCCCCTATTGTTTAAATAATGTTTTTGTTTTTTCTCAAATTTTGTAAAAGTCAAACTGAAGCCTAAACCGTTAGTCGAAAATGAAAATGTGCAGGTATGGTTACAAATAACCCCCACTACCCATGAACCCAAATTTGTGGTACTGCATGCAAAGGTGCTGTTTTTATAAAAAATCATGATTTGGCTTATTTCTCCTCAACAGATTGACCTGGACTCAAAATTCTTTCATGATATTAATCTCTAGAATCAGATGCATCTATAAAACCCGGGTCTTATGCCCTAAAAATGTTTACTTTTCCCACAATTTCATATTAAAGCCAAACATGATAAAAAGATTCACAGGCTAAAAAAATAAACAAAAATTCACCAAAATCGCCACATAAAAGCTTTTTATTCATTATTCAGTTCAATATAAGAAATACTGGCCAATAAAGTTGGAGCAGTTAGCCCATTTTTCTTATATGACCATTTTGTTACAACTATTATTAGTTGGATACCAATATCCCCCACCACCCATAAACCCAAATGGTGACACTGCACCCAAAGGTAGCGCTATTTAAAACAATTATGAACTAGCCTTATTTCTCTTTACTAGATTGACCTGGACTAAAAATTTGTTCATCATATTAATCTCTAAAATCAGATGCATCTTTTTCACCCTGGTCTTCTGCTCTAAAATGTTTACTTTTCCCACAATTTCATAGAAAAGCCAAACGTCCACAGACTCAACCCATTTTGGCTATATGACCATTTTGTTATTGTATAACTACCATACGGCTATCATTAGGTGGATACCATTAACAGAGCAGATTTTCAGATCTGTACTATTTTAAGAAAGCCCTTAATTCTCTTGTGAAATGTGTGCTTGGAGTTCTCTTGAAGATGTATGCTTATCAATCGACATTTTCACCTTGTGAATGTGGCTTTATCGAGTTCAGGATTGTCAGTGGCTCAACGGGGTAATGCCGTGTACTGGTGATCCATTGGTTGGGAGTTCGGACCCTGTTTAGAGCATTATGAACAAGCTAAACATGACATTCTGTCATTCCCTCTCATTTAAGAAACAGAACATTGAACAGCACCCGAAATTCATCATGCAATCAACAATCCGGCTCATTAGTTTCCAAGAATCGATCTGCCAAGACTCAGTGTGGCATTAAGGGGAGCTTCTTCCTTAACCATTTTTCCTTCACAATTAACTCTGTCATATTTATATTCCTTCCGTTTGTGTTCTTGACTACAAATGTTTAATTTCCCCAGAATTTAAAAAGATTTTTCAGGTATATGCTTTGAAGAAAGCCCTAAATTCACTTGAGAAATGTGTGCTTGGAGGTTTCTGGATGTTGTGTGATTACCAATAGACATTTTGAACATGTGAATGAGGCTGCAGTTCAGGTTTATAAGTGGAACATCTTTCCTTAGATATGACAATTATATGTTATATTTATATATCTTCCATTAGTGTGTTCTTGACTTTTAATTTTGCTCGGACCCCGTTAATATCCGCTTGCGGTTAAATTTATTATTATTATTATTATTATTTTAACGCATGTCATAGCGTTCATTCATGCAGCCCCTATGGAAAAATGATCAAATCAGGTGAACATGATCACCTGATTTGATCATGTTCACGTTTGGTTCTCATGCCAACAAAGCTTTTTCGATTTAGAATTTGGAAATGAGAGAGAGGGAGCGAGAGAGAGAGAGAGAGAGAGAGAGAGAGAGAGAGAGAGAGAGAGAGAGAGAGAGAGAGAGAGAGAGAGAGAGAGAGAGAGAGAGAGAGAGAGAGAGAGAGAGAGAGAGAGAGAGAGAGAGAGAGAGAGAGAGAGGGGGGGGGGGGGGGGGGATGCAGACGGCTAGAGTGAGCATCGTGTGAGACAACTCCATACAGGATGTCCCCTTACTCAAGATCACAACAACGTTCGGGTAAGTCCCGGAACCTTCCGGTTGGAATCAAACTCCATGACCAATCACCCACTCAACCAATCGACCGCTGGTCCACTAGACCACTAGACCCCTTTCCACTCTACATTTTGGGCGGGGAGTTTTGTTGTTGAAGTTTGCAATGCGAATGCCAACAGAGACTGAAATGATAAAAGGAAAAATAAACGGGTGAGATTAACATCCTGACCATCCTGAACAAGGAGAAAATTGTGCTCAATCATGGTCTCTTGTTCTGCTTTGGTGTCTAAAGCAACGTGAACGAGAACTCTCCTCGGATTCTTTCCTCTGATATTCATTCTTGGCTGACCCTCTATATTCCATCTACGATAGGTCAGTGTGCGTCCCTTACCAGTGGGTGAGCACCCCTAACTTTGCGGTAGAGAAGCGAGTGTTCTGCAGTCCCATGCAAGTACCTGCATGTAGATTTGTGCCAATTTGCAATTGAAGGGATGATCGCCGATTAGTTTTGCCTATGCTGATGTAAGGGCAGTTTGAACTAGCTTTTCATCAGAACTTACTCTTATAACAGAATCCATATAGTCTCTGCCTGAATAGAACTCTGCCTCCTTCAAAATATTCATATTTAGATGCGTTTGATTGCAATGCATTCCCAGACCGGCGAGCTACCCCAGCCGGAGCTACTCATCCGCCGGAGCTGCTAGTCCGCTGGAGCTGCCACCTAGCTTCGGCGCCAGTTCAGCTCCCGGAGTACACTGCCGGACTGCTGCCGGAAGGCGGCCAGCAGGCGCGGGGAGCTCGGAGGCAGTCAGGCAGCTCAGTTACCGGAGTACAATCCTTTTCTTCTCCATGATGTGGTTCATGGACTTCAGAGAATCAATGCCAAAGTTCCTTCCCCCCAATTCTTCTCAACCATGGCCGAGATATCCCCCACTACGAGTCTTTACTTGTGGAAGTACCAGAGACGTCAGACACAGTCTTT
>NC_044063.1:24481906-24484406 GCF_902167405.1 Gadus morhua
GGACAAGGCCGTGCAAGTGAGAGAGGCAAGCTTATCAATTATTGTTTATATGTATGAGGCATTTAACTTTGAGGGAGAAGGCTTTTAACAAGATGGTGTGTGCCTGCTTCCAGAAAACTGCCGGAGGCGGGAACGTTTGTTCTGAAACCCCTTCGGATGACATTTCTGCCATTTGGCATTCCTGCCACAAGGAAGGTTCACAGCGTTTCTCAACATAGGACTACTTACCCATATATCGTAATACCATACTGATTTAACGTATCCTTGCTGAAAATATTGTAATTTAGGCAGTACATTTTGTAAAGGACACAATAACTGCCAAATGGTATAGCCTACATCAACATCGGAATGGGCACGTCTTTGTTTAGGATGTGTACACATGTTGGGGTCTTTATATGCATGCAAGAACGTTTACAGTGTGGGGGGTTTGATGTGTGCTGGTGTCACCAAGCCGTATCTTAGGCTGCAAGTATCAGGATGGCGCCTCTGTGGGCGCGTAAAAACCAGAGGAGCGCATTGGTTGATCAGGACAGCTTAACGAGCGCCTTTAGAGGACCACGCAACCGGGAAGGAGAGAGCTGCAGGGCTCTGCGCTATCCGCATTGCCCGGCCGGCTTCGGTATATCAAACAGGGCTTTAAAAATTGAACAGCAGATGGACCTGCCTGGAAATAACTGCCCGCATGTCACGCTATTCGACATTCCTCCAAATGGAGAAATATTTTAAAAGGCCGTGTGTTTCCCATACTATCCGAGTACACTGGGACATAATAAAACAAACCATGAACTAGAAAATTATAATCGAAGGAATATCAAAAAAAGAGGAACAGACTGATATCGTTTTTTTTTTTTTTTACATGTAGGCCAGTATACTTTGTCTTTGGGGCATGTTGTGGAACTAAAGTCAAACTGTTGACACGACCGGGGTCTTGCTTGCCTTTTCTTATTATTTTGGCTTACACCGGGGAATGCATTTGAAATCCCCCGCGTCGGTATAACGCGGAGCGCACGCACGCTCGTAAACGCACACTCACAAAAACATACACACACACGCACGCACACACGCGCGCGTGCACACGCACTCACAGACGCGCGCAAACGCCTATATGGGATAGGTGAGAATTGACAATATCAATGTTGTTGTTTTCAGGTAGATCATCATAGACTATGATCCTCGGAAACTGAGTCCGACCAAAATAGTCCTACTGTAAACTGAAACCAATCAATCATCATGCCAAGACAGCTGTTTTCCATATCTGATCTGCAGCATGCACGCACATTCATCCATTAGTCCCCCTTCGTGCATAATGATTCTACTGCGAGCGCGTGATAGACGCTTTGAATAAAAAACGTCCATTCAAGCGTTTCATTCACACATAATATCCTCCAGTCCACGTGCACGTGACGGAGCGCTAATGATTGTGAATAGGACGCTTCACTGATTCAAAAGAAGCGTGGCGCCAAAATATGGAAACATCACAGCTTCTACCTGCAGCGATGGATTTGATCTGGGGTCCTGGTAACCCTCCAGATCACCCATCTTATAATGTCCTTCATAATGTCATGACAGCTGTGGATTTACAAACATATCGCACCATGAATAAACTTGTCCTTTTTTGTGAAATATTGTGGGTCGTTACGCAAACACACACGCACGCGCGCACACACACACACACACACACACACACACACACACACACACACACACACACACACACACACACACACACACACACACACACACACACACACACACACACACAGATAAGGACACAAATTGATAACATCCAAAATAAAACTGTTTATCAATTGTAATGGTTTGGTCTACCTACCAGAATTCCTGAGCTTCCGGTTCCTAAACACACTGATAATGACCAGCGAGTTGCCCAGGACATCGACGACGGTTGTAAAGATCAACACGCTGGCCAGAAGCGTGATGGCCCAAGCCGGGCGCGCTGCCCCCACCGGTCCCAGCAGTCTCCCCCCTCCGCTCCCCTGTCCCAGGTCCGTGCGATTCCTGAGGAATGAAACATTGTCTGGCATTTCGAAAGAAAAAAGAACGTGGGAGTTGTTTGCGTTGATGTCGGCCGGACCCCTCATTCAAACTCCAACGTGGTGAATCGGACAGGAGGCGAGCATGCCCGATGGTGGCCAGACGGAATTGGGAACGTGTCAGCTTTTAACGTGACATCTACATAGATATCTCATTCAGTGTAGTTGTCCGTGGCCGGGGTCTGGCTGTGCGTTTCCTCTGGCGCCCGGTCGTTGAACCCAAATCTTGGGGGGGTGCGCGCAGCATCAGATGGCTGTGAGCCGCAGCGGCTCTCCGCCAGTCGGTCCTCCTGACAGCAACGCGGAGCGGGGAGATGCTGGCCCTGGACTTATGGTCCGTGTCGAGGCGGAGGGTGGAGACGGTGTGAGCCGCGCGCGGGGTCCATTCGATCTTCTGTGTGTCATTTGCATAGACACGCACCAGCTGATTTATCCACATGCATACGCGC
>NC_044063.1:24489406-24499406 GCF_902167405.1 Gadus morhua
TTGTCGGTTCTTTGACGTGTCTTGTATTTCCACAACGAGACTGTTGTGGGGGTTATCTGAGCCATGGTTGAGAAGGAATTGGGGGAAAGGAACTTTGGCTTTGACTGGCTGAAGTACATGAACTGCGTCATGCCGCCGGTTGCCGCGAGGCACCATCGCCCGGCCGCGGGCAGCAGGCAGCGCCCGGTTCAGTCGACTTCAGGTTGATGTGAAAGTGGAAGAACCAGAGACGTCGCAGAACCCGACAAAGTCGTTTGTGATTCATGATGTCGTCTGGAGGCGCACACAGCTTTTGGCCGTGATAATATGTATTAAATGATATAGATTTCTATGTATTATATGATATTATTTAGATATAGAGGTCCAGGACTGTAACGCAAGTGTTGTACACTTCCTTGTTATTTGGATAACCATTCTGCTTTTGTTGTTATGGCGCATAACACGTCGGACTCTCGTCTCTGGTATTTCTACAACGAGACTCGTATTGGGGGTTATCTCAGCCATGGTTGAGAAGGAATTGGGGGGAAAGGAACTTTGGCTTTGACTGGCTGAAGTACATGAACTGCGTCATGCCGCCGGTTGCCGCGAGGCACCATCGCCCGGCCGCGGGCAGCAGGCAGCGCCCGGTTCAGTCGACTTCAGGTTGATGTGAAAGTGGAAGAACCAGAGACGTCGCAGAACCCGACAAACTCGTTTGTGATTCATAATATCGTCTGGAGGTGCACACAGCTTTTGGCCGTGATAATATGTATTAAATGATATAGATTTCTATGTATTATATGATATTATTTAGATATAGAGCTCCAGGACTGTAACGCAAGTGTTGTACACTTCCTTGTTATTTGGATAACCGTTCTGTCGGACTCTCGTCTCTGGTATTTCTACAACGAGACTCGTATTGGGGGTTATCTCAGCCAAGGTTGAGAATGAATTGGGGGGAAGGAACTTTGGCTTTGACTCCCTCAAGAACATGAACCACGACATGGAGGAGAAAGGGATTGTTGGCGGCGAATGTCTCCCGCTTGAGACCCGCTGAGGGACCACCGCCGGAGGCGGAGGTGCCTAAGCGCTGTCCGGCAACGATCCCTTTCTCCTCCTTGTCGCGGTTCAGTCTACTTCACATTCAGTCTACTTCACACATTGATTGATTCATAATATCGGCTCACACAGCTTTTGGCCGTTATAATATATATTATATGATATTGATATCTATGTAGGCTATATGATAATATTTAGATATAGAGCTCCAGGACTCCCGTGTGTTCTATAATATTTACAGAACACGGCTAAAGGCTGTGTGCGCCTCGCCATTGCGATACATCCACTGTAAACAGAGCGCATGGTACCGTGGCTACAAGCTGCTCAGGGCAACACCCCCACCCTCCTGCTTGACCTGCCTCGCTCCTCCTCATTTGCATTATAGCTACAGACACCAAAACAGCGCATTTGGGGGAAGCTCAATGTGCGACTGGCTCGGAGTGGCTGTAACTCTGCACCACGGCTGAATTTCGGGAACGTCTTTGAATACTGTGTTAGTTGCCCACTAATACCTACATTAAAGAATACATAAAATAGCATGTCATGGGACCTTTAAAATCAACATGAGTCAAGAAAACATTCTAGCTTAATGTTAGAGCAACAGATGATGTTAAAATAATAGCAAACCTTCTACCTTCTGCTTGTTACGCCGAGCTCAATGAGCACTCAATCACAAAGTAGTAATAAAATGTGTCCAAGGGATCTCTCTGGGACCCTAGTAAAAGCAATCAGTAATCCAGCACACTGATTCACAGAAACACACCCCTGTAACCCCCCCTACCCCCAACACACACACACACACACACACACACACACACATAATTAACCCCCCACATACACGTACACGTACACACGCACGTACGCACGCACTCATGCACGAGCTCAATGAGCACTCAATCACAAAGAAGTAATAAAATGTGTCCAAGGGATCTCTCTGGGACCCTAGTAAAAGCAATCCGCAATCCAGCACACTCGTTCACAGAAACGCACACCTGTAACCCCCCCTACCCCCAACACACACACACACACACACACACACACACACACATAATCAACCCCCCACATACATGTACACGTACGCACGCACGCACACACACACACGCACACACACACACACATACACACACACACACACACACACACACACACACACACACACACACACAATCAATATACATTCTCTACTAAACCTGTGGCTTGTAAACTCTGATTTGATTGCCACTGTGCTTCCCATTGCCCTCTCCTCATCTACATTCGAGGCCACATGGATGATAGCGCTGATGGTTAATGAACCATTAGTCGCTTCGTATTCTGTTGTTCACAGGCTCCCAGGGTCCTCGCACTTCAGCGGTGAGGTGTGACTCTGCATCCTTTGAGAAAGTGCTTCAGCAGTGGTGGCATCCAGTGGCAAGTCCACTGGGACAGACTCGTAACAAGTCTGGTTTTTGCTCTCCCCAGTGTGGCATCCTGTGGTAGAATATTGATTTGACGTATAAATCACAATGATAAGATGTGTCGGGGTCCTAAGAGGGACGTGTCCCTTATCCCCTTTTGTTTTTATCGACAAGCTTGTCGCTTTCAACAATGTCATTCTCCCATTTCTTTGAATCTCTTTTCTCACCCCATGTCCAGGCTCGGCTTGTGGCCTGCAGCCCTGGACGAGTGCAATGTCTGGTACCTTGAAGGTGCAGGGTGCCTGGAGTGCAGTGTCATTTGTAGAAATGATTGTGTCACACAGTTGCTACTATTGGCCCGCTGTCATGCTGTATGCAGGTGTGAGTGTGTGTGTGTGTGTGTGTGTGTGTGTGTGCCATGAAAACTCTCTCCACATGTCACTCTGACAGAGGCACCATCTTGCTCCATGGAATCTTGTTGTATGCATCACATTCACATCTGCATGTTAACAAACGTAAAACTGGATTAATCCAATATAGAGCACCGAGTCAACTATTCAGTGCACTGCTCTGCTGAGATAAATATTATCCTTTTTTTTTTGTTATGTTTCATTATTATTATTATTATTACGTGTGTTATGTCTGTTGCAGGAAATGGAAGTTACTCCCTTCCTCGTTGTATTCATTGATTTTTCTCCGCCTCAATTGTAAATTGCCTTGGACAACAGCGTCTACTTTATGGGTACATTGAAAAGAGGATCTGTAATTTGTGAGAAGTGAAGGGATGAGCACTCAATAAACAAGCTACTAGGAAACTTCCAATGTAATCAGGAAGTAATCAGGCAATCACCGTTGCTAGTTGAAGACAGGTTAATATCAGGGTATTGTGAACTGTTTCCATTTTTGATCCCGATAGGTGGCTCATTGCAATGCTAGCAACATAATTAGCGAGCTTTAATTGTATCGGAAGGAGCACTTTATCAAAACTCAAATAAGAAAAAAGAAAATAAGAACAATAAAAAAAGTTTGTTTCAGAAGAATACATAAATACCTAAATATTTTGTGTTGCTTAAAGATGAACTGAACTAAAATTTGAAGTTTAGTTGATGTAACAGAAAAAATGGCTGAACTTGCTAAAAGGGATACAATTGTATGGTGAAAGTGTTACAGGGCGCCGCCATGTTGGATTTCTACAATCAGCTACGTCACTGGCATGGTAACCTACTCCTACTCTGTGGCTCTAGCAGCCATAGCAGGTAATGAGTCAGGCTCTGAGGCTCGCTGAAATGGCTACGGAAAAGCAAACAACCAGGTCTACAGAAGGCTCATCTTATTGCATTGCCGCTGTCATGTCAATCTCCACAAGCTAGCACTCCGACCATAAAGTGTATAAACTATTACTCTGACGATATCACAGATCTATGTTGCCAAGCTGCTAATTAAACCACGGCGGGTCTGTAAACAGAAGTTCCACAAATGTCCCTTTCTAATCACCCTGATGTTCGCCGACTAGCCGATTGCTGATGCAGAGGGAGTTAAACTCGAAGGAGTAGTTTCATAGTAATATGTATCTGTGCAATATCCATCTGTGCAATATCCATCAACATCCACCAGAAAGTAAACCGCCAACATCCACCTAAAGTAAACGTGACACTCGTGAATCCGCCTCGCATCTATGCTCATCCGCGGGTGTATCTCCCAAAGTGCATCTATCTTTCAGGTCCCCTCCACCCGGAGCCGTTTTTTTTGTGAAACCATGTCTTTAAAAACCATGTTATTAGGCAGATAATAAACCATTTTCTTTAATAGGTCCATGGTCCCAGGGTGGTTTCAAATAAAACCGCACCTATGCGGTTTCATGTTAGGATTCGTGTGAACGCCTGAAGCGACGTTAGAGTTGCGTTGAAAGTTGCAGGGTTTTTGTAGCTTTAAATACAGCCCCTTGGTCAATTTAATTGCTAACTGTACATTAAAAAGTATTTCTACTCAATCTAAAAGGTTAAACAACTACTATCTCCTCCTCGACTTGAATGTTTTTATACAGCGCGCAGGCTGGATGCAGGCAGGCTTGATGCGCTCCACTTTTTTTTGTGGAGAACCAGCGCCTTGAATATGTGGGGTACTACAGCGTTTGTACAGCTCGTTGCATTTCCGCAATGAGTCCGTCTTTACGGAGATATTCCTGAAACGCATCAAAGGAAAACGGAGAGGGAAAGATCGTCGTTACTTGGTTGCTATTTATGGGGCGATCCAGTGTCTCCGTTCAAACGTCCCTTAGAGAGAGCATGGCCACTACCAAAACCTCTCTCTCGCCGCACAGCATCCAAAATGCCCTATGCATGGTTATGCAACCTAATCCCACCATTAGATGGTCAAGGTTGACTGGGACCTCTCGGCAGCAAACCGATTCAACGGCAGTGTCCATGCTCCGGCAGCAACCACACGCACACCAGTCACACCCACACAATCCGAAGGTTGAGCTGGAGCCTAAAGTTGATCCCTCTCCACCGGGTGGCAGTCGGACACTACAGGCATGTCCCTCACAGGCTCAAACGTGTAACCAGCCATATTAAAATCACTATTTTCCGCCGTGGAGTGTAGAAGACGTTCGCGTGTCTGTAGCAACGACCTAGTCCTACCATGCCAGTGACGTCATCAGCGCTCTAATACTAAAAGACACATTTTCTTTCGTTGCTAAAAAAAGCTATACATTGATTTTTTTAATATATTTTTAGTGTCATTTTTTTAATAATGGTCATAACTAACACGTTATCAATGTTGATTCTTTCAGTTCAGTTCATCTTTAAGAACATTAATATATGTCACACTGCTCATTAGATTAACCTCTGTTAGTTGTTAAGGTTCATGTTGTGATGAAAACATGACGTTCTATACCGATGATCTTATACTGGGTCTTAAACAGCAAGACAAATACATCTGATGCTACAAGGCAGTTTTCCAGGAGACTTGATATCATACTTGAAATCTGTCGAAACAAGGTTTATATCTGCTCTATAACTGATACATCGCTTTTTTAATTTGTAGATGATAAAAGCTCTGAAGCAGAGCTTTCTCTTTGATCAAAGTTGTTTTTACCCTAATCCCTTGCTCTTCTCATTTCATAGTACCATGCTGTGAACTGAGATAAGTACCTCAGCAAACAGGCATCTTGCAGCATTCTGTGTTCACTGTTTTCTGCAATGTACACCTTGGGTTATATTCTCAGACACTCCATAATGGTCACTTAACAGTCAATGGGAAGGCTTTTTGGGTTGAAACCTGTGGTGTTATATTCATCAAAGCATTTTCTACACTCATGGGAAACATGCGAAAGAAGAGGGCCTATTATAGCAATAAGCAGTGAAACGAGATCACAGCATTCTAGTGATCATTTTATACCCATGGTCTAAATGATGGAGTGGCACGAGGAACGTGCTATGGTTAACAATAACGGCAAGTGAAGAAATGGCATAGGCTATGATATTCAAACACATCAAACACACACTCATTTTGATCGGATGCTCTTCCTGTTACAACCTGTCATCAACAATCCACTCAATGATCAGAGATTAACCCCTTTGATTTGATAGAATAACAATGGGAATGCTGCCCTTAGCACCCCCTGTTGGACACTGGGAGAAACTGCATACATTTGTCTCTAGATATGTCTGGAAAGGGAAACGCCCACGGGTCAAAATGTCCATCTTGCAGCGGCATAAACTTTCTGGTGGTCTTGGGTTTCCAAATTTCCAATTTTACTTTTGGTCCTCAACCCTCCGACCTCTACACACCTGGTTAAATCCGGCGGCACAGGTAGCCTGGTGTTCTTTAGAAGAAAATCGAGTTAAACCACATAGGCTTCATGACTTAATTTACTCTAACATCCCTATCAAAACCTGCAAATCCAAATTTGGCTCTTTAATATCGCATTTGGTCGCCACATGGAGAACAGTGGAATCACACTCAGCACTCACTTAAAATTCCATCCTCACCTTCCTTTATTTCATAATTTTTCCCTTTGCTTGGGTGGTCACCCGATTTTCTTCCCTCTATGGAGTGATAAGGGGATCAATACCCTTTCGGACATCACATCAGATAATACTCTCAGATCTTTTCAAGTCCTGAAATCTCATTTCAACCTACCGGGAACTTCTTTCTTCTTCTACCTACAACTCCGCAGTGCCTTACGGGCATACAGAGTTCCCTGGGGGGAAACTTGGAACCTCATCCAATCCATAAAATATGTGGAAATCTTTCTACCCATGGCTTGGTGTCCTCTCTTTACACGTTCCTTTCTAAACGCGCAGAACAAACTTTGCAGTTGGATAGTCACTGGAGCAATGATCTCTCAATGGCACCTTCCACAATCAATTGGTCCATAGTCTGGTCAAAGATTGACCTAGCATCTCGTAACCCCAACCATCAGATGATTCATTATAACTTTGCACACAGACTCTACTGCACTCCGCATAAATTATTTTTGATGAAATGAAATCCATCTCCCAACCGTCAGCTATGCTCTTTAGAAACCACAGGAACCTTTGTTCACATGGTCTGGGATTGCCCTGGTGTGAGAGACTTTTGGAGTATGGTGTCCAACAGAATGTCTATAGTGCTTGAGTGTACCATCTTCTGCTCCCCAACTATCCTATTGCTGAACGATTTCACTGGTTTGGATCTTTCTTTGATGCACCAACGCTGGTTTCTGGTAGGCCTTACTGCTGCCAAAAAGCTTATAGCACAGAGATGGAAAGCACCCCATGATATATCTTATCAACAATGGGTGAAAACAGTTATAGATCTGGCTAAGTTATAGAAATCTGTGGCCAGCATGCATGGCGCGCAAGCTAAAAACATCAACTTGTGGTCCTCCTTTGTCGTTAGTATGTTGGGGGAGTAGCCACCTTCCTTCTTCTGCTTCTTTTACATCTGATATCCTCAATTTCTGACCCAGACTTAACAACTCTACTGAGCTGTTCAGATGACTGATTTTCTCTAGGTGGTGGGGCAAGACCTGTGTGTGTGTTTGTGTGTGTGTGGGGGGGGGGAGTGCGTGTTGATGAATGTTGTGTGTTGTCGAATTTATGTATGTGTAACTGTTTAATCTCAAATGTTGTCTTATTTGCATTTATGTCTTATTGGTGTATGTTGTCTTATTTGTGTTTATGTCAAATGTAGTATGTTGTCTTATTTGTGCATATGCCTAACTGTTTTCTATATGTCTATCTGTTTGTTGTATAAATCATAAAATAAAAAATTGATCACAAAAAAAAAGAATAACAATGGGACAGACCATCCGGCTCCTGATTGGTTAACAGTGCACTAATCTTCCATCAGAAACTGTAATAAAGTCTGTTTGACCAGTTGACTGTCCCTTATGTTCTGTTCTTGGACCATGAATGATGATGCTAAACGTGCCAAGGACATCTGTCATTCAATGGCATAGTCCTAAAACAACTGCGTAGAGGTAGATTAACAAGGGCAAGGGACAAGGTTGATTTATTTCAGAATTAAAAGACGAGTCATAATCATGCAGCACTTCGAATCCCCTCGAATCTCGATTGTCGACTTTGATTGTTCTCTGCCTCACTCGTAGGTGTCTTTGGATCAAAGTGTCTCCTAAATATCTAAATGTTATTATTTTGCACAAGTAACAGTGTATAACAACTATATGGTATGCGGGACCATGACACAAGTGATAAAGTTGTTCATGGAGAAGCAATTATTAACACACAAATGCCACAACCTTAAAACGTGAATCTCAGTTTAGACTCACAACCAAAACGACTCAGAGTTTCTCAATTAATCACCCCCTCCTTTGATCCAGCCCTAATTTGAGAAATGCCTCTGTCATTGTTTTCTACACCCTTTGATCGAGCAATTTGCCTTTGCTTTGCCATTTCATTGCTTTCCGGCCTCGTCCGAGTGTCAGCAAGACGTTGCCCCCCCGCCGCCCCTGTTTCCTACGGAGGAATCCCTTAGCGGTTTCCAATCACCTCTTCCGGATCGGCCCCTGGCGACCAATCCGCCTGTGTTCTGTGTCAACCGCTATTTACATTATGTGGCAAACAAACGGTAATTGAGATGATACTTTTACATCACTGTCAACTACACCACTACCACTACTACTACCACCACCAAAGATGTGAAATACCCGCAAAATGGTCTAAACAGGACAATAGTTTGAAACAACCATGTGGCATGTGTGAAGGTAGTAATCATGATGTGCAGCGAGGTGCACTTGATAATAAGCAGCAATAACTGCTAAAAAATGAGTTGGAGGGATTTAATCATAGTTTAAAGAAAGTTCCTTCAATTGGATGGGTTTTGTTTGCCAATTAATAGTGTTTAAGCGGTTTCACTGTGGGTAAGCTGCTGAATATTAGATAATGTATTCTTCGTATTTTCCCAAGTAGACAGGCAGCTATCACAAACTGTTATTTCTTCAGTTCTGGAATTTGAAAGCGCATGACTAGAATGTGAATGGGCTTTGCCTAATGGCATGATGAGCCCACTAGAATGCCGCTATGCACACTTTCTCACAGGTTCTGGACTGCAGAGCAGCAGGATAAATAGTGAAGGCAATAACTCTTTTCCGGCATATTTTCGCAGGGATTAGGGAAGAATGAAGTAGAAAATAATTTGTCAAAATGGTAAATAGAGGCTTCTGGAAAACATAAATGGGTATTACATACAACTCCCAGGCTCTGGAACTCCCCCCCCCCCCCCCCCCC
Organism: Gadus morhua; assembly: GCF_902167405.1. Taxonomy (NCBI): domain Eukaryota; kingdom Metazoa; phylum Chordata; class Actinopteri; order Gadiformes; family Gadidae; genus Gadus; species Gadus morhua. The sequence continues at coordinate 24,498,573 of NC_044063.1, forward strand.
CCCAACATATTCGTGACTCTGAGTCCCTTACCATCTTCCAGTCCCGCCTCAAGATTCATCTCTTCTCCTCTGCCTACCCCCAGATCACTCACCAACAAAAACATCAACTCTACATTTTTTCTTGTTTATCTATTGTTGTGCCCCTATGTAAAGCGCTTTGAGTGTGAGAAAAGCGCTACATAAATTGAATCTATTATTATTATTATTATTATTATTATATTATCTATCCGTCTGTCTGGCTGTGCATCTTTCTATCTCTCTCCCTCTCTCTGTCTCTGTTTATCCAGAACCATTTAGAGAGAGAATTGCGACATATACGTCTGCTCCAATGGGCCATGGTAAAAACTTTAATCAGTCAGATTATATGTTTTCAAAATTCAAAAAATATAGAATGTTATCTTAATCAAATATGCAGGTACATTAAAGCGTAGGAGTATCCCCACTCAATTAGCCAATTTAAGGAACTTTTACAGGTAAAAAAACAAAAACGAATAGCCTATTAATTGTACACTGTGTTCTCTTAATGGCTTATCATCCAACGTTGTGAAATTAGAATGAAAGGCTTCTATAATTGTTGAATATAACATTGTGTGATTCTACAGTGGTGGATGGAGGTAGTGAATTGAGGATAATCATTAGTATAATACAACATTAGTAATAGGGCTGATTACATGATGCATCCCTATTGATGTGGATTTAAATTGAATATTTTAGACTTCTAAACCTTTCTATCATTAAGGTAATCTTGCCATTGTGTGTTAGTATCCTACTGCACCGGGTGCTGCGTGCTGGAGCAGTGACACCGCAGTTGAGGAGTGCTGGAGTTATGATTTT
>NC_044063.1:24501906-24536906 GCF_902167405.1 Gadus morhua
CTATCTATCTATCTATCTATCTATCTATCTATCTATCTATCCATCCATCCATCCGTCTATCCGTCTATCCGTCTGTCTGTCTGTCTGTCTCTCTATCTAGACTAAATGACAAAATGATGCTTTTTCAGGCCATGAACCTGTGGAGGTGCTTTTGGACCAAGTAGAAAAAAATCATTTTCTGACCCTAAATGGGTTCATTCCACATTAAGTGAAGGGAAGAAAAGGGATAAAGGATCTACCTTTTCCCTTAAATCCCTTTACCTCTCACTCTTCAGGGTCTCTTCAGGGATCGCTACTGCAGTTTCTCCGACCTCATCTCCTCCATGACAGTGTTTGTAAATGACAGCCATGATGACTGACAGGGCCAGAGTCCCTTCCTCAGTCCTCAGGACAAAGGCCAAGGCTCACCAAGGGCTAGAGACGGCCGTGCTAAGCTGTGACACTAACTCCCTCTGTGTGTGAGTGTGTGTGTGTGTGTGTTAGTGTTTGAGAGTCTTCTTTAGCGCGGAGCGGATAAACAAGTGTCATGTATTATAGAAGAAAGTGAGACAGTGCGTGACCTTGCAAGGATGAGATGAGTGAGGCCCTGGTGGGGGGGGGGGGGGTGGTGGGGGTGGACCACTTCTCGGCTGACATCAGATCCTGGCCAAGAGCCCGGGGATGGCGAGGGATGGTGTTACCGCACCCACAACCTCATTAAAGCACAGAGCGGGTATTAGAAACTGTGTGCTTTGTTGCTGTTTGTGTGTATGTGTGTATGTGGGTAGACTGCTGTTTGATGCATGTGTATGTGTGTGTTTGTAGGTGTGTGTGTGTGTGTGTGTGTTTGTGTGTATGAGGGAGAGGGGTTGGTTGTCGGCATGCCAGCGAGTGACACTGGGGAATTGAAAGTTGAAAGGTTTCAAAGGGTTTCCACAGAAGTGCTCAATTGCGGTGCTAAATACTTGTGCACCGATTCTCAATGTGGTGCACGTTGTGTTATGAATGGCTATGGGGTGTTGCTGATAAAACGAACAAGGCGGTTATTGTTTTGCTGTCGAAGCAACCGCCCTTGACTATATCTCTTGCCGTCACTCTTTCTCTATCTGTCCTGCCCCTCCGCTATTTGGCTAACCGGGAGTCGATAGCGAAGGAAGACCAAAGGTGCAGCTCTAAATCTCCCTGCGGAGGCACAACTCTGCCCTTGGACTCGTTTGAGCGTTGACCTTTGATACAAAGCTCAGTGTCTGGAGTCTGGACTGTGTCGACGTGCCACAGACAGCGCATTTTGTACTCACCGCATCATCAATATTCAAGAACACAATCACCTTAAAATCAATACTTTTAAAATACAACAGACATGGTTACAGGTCCTTTGGCTTCGGGATAAGATGAGTCCAAATGTTTTTTTTTTATGTCTTACCTTAATGTCGGCCTGTGAACCAGTATAGTACTATAATTATATTCTATACATTCTATTATATTATAAGTATAATTGTGATAGAGCTATGTTGAGGTTGAAAGAAAAAATATATAGGGTTTGTTAAATTTGAATGCTCAAATTATACAGCCTTACACAGATAGAGTACAGTGCTTCAACCATATCATAAAGTAATCGTTCTGTGTCTGTAATCAAACACAAAGACAATCAATCATATGGAATAATGACATCGCTAATACTCCCAGTAATCTGATATTTTATCCTTCCAGCGGAGGCCACAGGGGCCCTCAGGGACCACCGGTATGGAAAGCAACAGGTGGGAGAGTTTGATGACACAACACAATAGCTGTTCAAGCTAAAGCAATGCCACTTTATAATTTTTTTAATGTCATTTTTTTAAGTAAGGGCAACTATGTTGACTGAAAACACAAAGCCAGTCTTATCCAGTCACTACACAGAAGTGTAAACCCTTCCTGGCCATAGGCTACGTACGCCCCCCCTGTTTGAGAATAATTTGGTTTATCTCTCGAGAGTCGCTCGGAGAGTTCAACGTGAGCGCCTGGTGTTTGCCCCGTCATCCATGTTATTTCTACATTATGCACCGTGCCTCTGTTGTGAGGGTGCGGCTCGAATGGCCTCTAACGTTGTTTGGTTTGATTTGCAACCTTCACATCATTAAAACAACAAGAACCAATAACGTATTGCCGTGAGCAACTGTTCTACAAAGCGTGAGTGTGGGTGTGCTGCCGTTGGTTTTGTTAATGTGCGAGAAAAACAAAGATAATGTGTGGTCTTGCCGCTTAGACTACTTTGATGTATTGCACAAGAAGTGCATTATTAAGTATAGAGCAAGTAAAGAGGCATTTAATGTGGTGTGTGTGTGTGTGTGCGTGCGTGTGTGCGCGTGTGCGTGCGTGTGTGCGCGTGTGCGTGTGTGTGTGTGTGTGCGTGTGTGTGTGTGTGTGTGTGTGTGTGTGTCTGTGTTTGTTGGTCTGGACACACACACACACACACACACACACACACACACACACACACACACACACACACACACACACACACACACACACACACACAAGACACACTAACCATGGAGCCTAGAATCTATAGATACACTACAATGTGTATCCAAGTTTAGTCACTGTCTACCCCTGTTTTAACCCTTTAAGCATTTAACAACTGGTGGTAATCTCTACATTTAGATTTCATTGTCAACTCATGCAGCCCCCGTCCTCCACATTGGTGTGAGTATGCACGTGTGTTGGTGTTAATGTGTTTCTGTGTTTGTACGTGTGTGTATGGGTATCTGTGAGTATGCATGTGCACGCACATGTGTGCAGACTCAGGGTGTGCCTGAGTGTTCCCTGCACACACAAAGCAATTCTCTACAGTGATAGGCCTGAAGTTTATGGTGACCCTCTAAAAAGAGAAGAATGGTGGTGATGTTTAGTGACAGACGTGTGTGTGTGTGTGTTTTTTGTGAGTGCACGTGTGTGTGACTGAATGTGTGTGTTTGCCTGGGGATCTGTCTCCAAGGGTGATGTGGTGGCAGCCAGTCAAAGCTATCGGCCTTTCTCTCCAACGTCTGATTGCAGCAACCCAGAGTTAGTGATGATGATGATGATGTGTGTGTGTGTGTGTGTGTGTGTGTGTGTGTGTGTGTGTGTATGTGTGTGTATGTGTTTGATGGATGGGATGGGGGGGGTTAACCGACACCTGGTGGAAGGTCAATAGTTTTGGTCGGCCTCTGTCACTGGATTTTAGTCTAGAAATTCTCAGAGCCTAAAGAAATAGCTAAACACAAGAAAACATACAGACACAAATGTGCGCACGCACGCACGCACGCACGCACGCACGCACGCACGCACGCACACACACACACACACACACACACACACACACACACACACACACACACACACACACACTCCCACTCTCAAATCTCCCATTTCAGAGCTCATATGGCTCTGCGCAGACATAATGGGAATATGAATGTCTCTGAAGTCAGTCGACCAGCTGTTGTGTACAACCAGCGTTGGGTGAACACACACACACATCCAGAAATACCACCAGGAGATCACAACACCCAGACCCTCCACACGCTCTCAGCCCCCAAAGCAAACACACACAAAGGGAAGATAGAGAGGGCCCCCAGGCGCTGGCAGCAGACAGGCATGGAGGAATGCCAGGGTAATATCCAACCAGTCCTCTGCCTGCTTTGGAGAGGAGGAGGGCCGTGAGGGGAAGGGGGGGGGCTGCCGTTGGTCACTTTTATTTGCTGAATTGCCACGGGGACTGGTGGCCGCTACGGAGGTCTCTCTCACTATCTCTCTTTCTTTCTCTCTCTCTCTCTCTCTCTCTCTCTCTCTCTCTCTCTCTCTCTCTCTCTCTCTCTCTCGCTCGCTCTCTCTCTCTCTCTCTCTCTCTCTCGCTCTCTCTCTCTCTCGCTCTCTCTCTCGCTCTCTCTCTCGCTCTCTCTCTCTCTCTCTCTCTCTCTCTCTCTCTCTCTCTCTCTCTCTCTCTCTCTCTCTCTCTCTCTCTCTCTCTCTCTCACTCGATTCAATTCAATTCAAAGTGTCTGTAGTGGCCTGGGAAACGTACATTGACATTGCCAAAAATATGTAAATTTAAAGTAACTAAAAACAAAAGGTCTGGTTGTTGTTTTATATTTGTGACTGAAATGTTCCATGTTATACCTTTAGAAAGTGCTGCTTTGTTTCAACCTCATATTGTTTGCATTGGGTCAGTTCAGGGACAAACAGCATTCCAATTTGCTCAGGTTTTGGTTGATTCTGTTCAATGTGTCGGATAGTTTTTTCTTTGTGTTTTCCTATAATTAGTTTTAATACAATGAGGTTTCTGTCTGGCTGCTCTGCTTGGGACTGAGTCCAGAAGCATCTGGCTGAGGGAGCATCTCACCGGAGTCCCGCTGTCGGGAGGGGGGTGGGGAGGGGAGGTGGGGGGGCGGGGTCTGGATGTTGTGCAAAAGATCAAGGTGCTGATGTATCCCTTCGTTGGTCGGAGACAACAGATCAGCTATCGGCGTTGGACTGCTGAGTCTACTAGCGGATGCCAGCTGCTGCTGACTGTTCTGATGTCTTTGCCAATCACCATATTGAAGAGGGTTGGTCTCAAGCTGCATCCTTGTCCAACCCCTGTGATGTGGGGGAATACGTATTATTCTTTTGCCAATGTTAACAGCAAAAGAGTTGTTAGTGTACATCGAGTGTGTGATGTCATAGGTTTTCCTTTCCAAGAGTTTGTACAGTAGACACCCGTGCCAAATTCTGTTATGTGAACACTTAAATTAGATTTAATAGATCTGTTTTTTTAAATCCTCAGCAGGAGAAAAGGTTTTTCTTTTGTTTTATTTCTTGGGCTGTCCATTAGAGTGCTGTGGGTGAAAGAGGGTATTTTGTTAGATCATTGGGTAAAATGACAGTTTGTTATTCGCTCAGGACATTATGTCATTGCTTGATGATCATACAAAAGCTTTTCCTCAGGTTGATGTTGACACAGTTGGATCAAATCGGTTTCCTGACCTCCGTTCCAATTAATAGGGAAGATCCAAGAGCTGAGGACCATGTAGAAGACATTTAATATAGGTGTGGGAATTTGATAATTTAATTTGTGACACTCTCAACACCAGAGGCCTTCTTTGTTTCGAGTGGTTTTGTTTTGTCCTGTAGTTATTTTTGTGTGTACGGGATCTAATAGTTTTTCATGGTTGACTCTAAACCTCTTGGTTCATCTTGTCTGTGTTTTAGCTGTTTATTCTTCTATATCAGAACGAATATATTGGGCAAGGGTTAAAACTTTTCCCATACGTCTCCATTTTGGATGTTTCGATTCTGATGTTTTAGTTGTTTTATAGTGTTGCAATTTTCCCAGAAGTAGTTTTTATTGATTCCTTACTTGCATGCTGGTCCCTTTCATCCATTCCTGTTTTAATGGTTCACCACAGTGAGGGTATTCTCTGGTTGTCTAGGTCTATTTGTGTTAGGTTTGATGGGTTCCTAAAGGTCTACTGCAGTGCTTGAAGTGGAAATAAATAAGTGCCAGTACTCCCTTATTTACTTATAAGCGATGCGTGCATATCAGTAAACCATTGTAAAATTCTGAATTTTTAGAGTAGAAAAAAAAAGTAAGGGGTAATGCTGAGCTTCAAAAACTATTTAATCAAAGGGACAACCATTTCAATTATTGGAGTACACTCGCTTTAGTGTGTAATGAAATGAAGTCTTCAGGCTGGGATGTCCTTACGTCCTAGGAATTGATGTAAACTAAACCAGTCTAAAAGGTAAGTAATTTGTCAGGTATTATATAAATATCATGGATATATACTGTAAGTAGCAATTGTTAGCTAATATGCCTGCCATAAGAATTTGAGCAATAGTTATGATGACAGAGCTGTGTATCTGTAATGTTTGGTTGTTTGCGTGCCCAAAAGTGACCAAACATTTATTAATGCAGCTTTAAGATCCATGTGTTAACAAAATAAAATGAAAATATGCTTGACAAAAACACGCCTCCTCTCAACAGCATCTAATCAAAGGGACAACCATTTCAATTATTGGAGTACACTTGCTTTAGTGAGCAAATCCGCATCACCATGCTTTGTGCCAATTACACAAGGATTTAGTGTGTGGTGCAATGAAGTCTTCAGGCCTGAAATGTAGAACTCTCTTGAAAGCGATGAAAATAAGGTGACTCCACATCTATGAGAGGAGGCAAACTGGCACTCCATGGTCCCTGTGAACACACACAACAGAGACAGACACAGACAGAAGACAGAGTTAGACAAAAAAGAAAATTAGAGTAGCTAGCTATGCAGCTTGCAATCAATGTAGTTAAAATATAAAATGCTTTGTTAGATTAATCTCATTGGCTATTCTAAAGAAACAGAGGAAGCAAAAAATGTGGTTGTTTTGTCGGTTTGATAGTAGCATAAATTCAGCAAGCACAAACTTAATAAATATGATGTTCACATACTTACAGAAATGGTACCATAGGCTCTGTGGTTAAACTTCAGATTCTGGGGCTGCTGTTTCATCCGCATCTTACCTTGCCTTTGCGGGGAGAGGCTGAAAGGGATCAGAGGTAGACAATAAGTAAGCTGTGAACTTGGTAATGAATTCAGTGAGGTAATCTATACTTGTCAAGTTATATTACTTTAGTGTAACACGTCAGCAGAGTTGACAAATACTCACAGCCAAAGAAATAAGTAAACAAAAAATTTAGACAATTGTCAATCTTGATTAAAAAAAAGAAAAAAGATTGTGTACAGAATAAATATTATAAGACAATTAACCTACTTAAAAAAGGGTCCAGCAGGTCTTGGGGTCAGCTTTGCTTGAATGGTGAGGAGCTTCACATGCCGTTTCATCTGCAGATCTTCTTCCCTTGGCAAGCCATGACTTTACATAACTTTGTGGATTGAACTGCTGTAAAGGTGGCCCATTGCATTTCAGAAACCCCTTATTTTCGAACGCGACGAGATGCCATTGTTGTTGACCTTGTTTCCATACTTCCTGTTAGCTCGGTGTGAAGCATACCTGCGGAGCCCACAGCCCGGTTGTTTGTTCAGTCCACTTTAGGATCATAATATGATAGAGAGAGAACTGGACTTTGATGGGCAGAGTAGAATACCGGCAGCCTGTGACAAGTGCCAGTACGCAAGAAAAAGTGCCAGTACGCCAAAGGGTAAAATGCAGAAGTGCCGGTACTGTGTATCGGTGAGTACCGGCCCACTTCGAGCACTGGCCTACTGAGGTTTTAACATTCATTGTCAGACAATTTTTCATTGTTGCTATTTTTTCGCTATTCTATTTGAGGCTTTCTCTCTCTAGGTCTCCTTCCGTGATTCGCTGCCCATGCGGTTGACTTCTTAATATCTTCCTTCTCTTTCCAAGACAGAGGAAGAAATACCACTTCCTATTTGCATTGTCTTAATAAGAAGGGAGTGCCTGAACTATGACCAGATTCTTGTGCTGTGGGCGATTCAAACCGAAAGGACTCATCCTAATGGGCAAACAGCTGAGTCAATCAGTGCTTGTTTGGTTTTGTATGCACATCGGGAGAGAGATAATTAGCCAAAAACACGCAATAGAGAGGCCGAGAGAGAGAGAGAGAGAGAGAGAGAGAGAGAGAGAGAGAGAGAGAGAGAGAGAGAGAGAGAGAGAGAGAGAGAGAGGGCACAAATAGGGGACTTTTACTCTCAGGTAATTGACCGTGGGCTAAGCTTGTTACGTGAGCTCACATTAAACAATTGCAAATGCAGCTTTAAAAGGCCATTCCATACACAGCACTGAGTGTTTTCTTTATGGGCTGCTGGTGAATATGCAAAGGCATATAAAGGCTCCATCAGCTTCGACCAGTACCCATTGGGCCCTATTTAAACGGTCTGAAACGCAAGTGAGAAGCGCCAAGCGCAAGTAGCTTTGTGGGCGGTTCTATGGTGATGTTGCTATTTTACCGGCGCATTTGACTCTTGACTCGCAAATCTTAAAAGGGTTGGTCTGAAGTAGCCTAATTACCCGTAGGCTTGGTTTGGGCATAACGTGCAATAAACCAATGAGAGAGCCATCTCCCATCCCCTTTAAGAGCCATGAGCGCATTTGAATCTGACAAGTTGATATTTTGACAGCGCGTTTGCAGTCTCCGAGACAGATGCATGACCACATGAATTTCAAACTTCAAATGGCTCAGTTTATGGCCGAATAATATGGCCTTATTCACACATGGAATAGCGTTTTCTTCCACAACAAAATTTCGGCAAAGAAAACTTAACACACATATGATATGCGGTAACAGTGGTATTTCCTGGTTTGTGGTGCAATTGTTTTCTGAAACTGCAAAATAGCACCAGTGAACGTTTGCGCCAGAACACGCCTCCTCCTTTCGCCGAACCGCCCCTTGGGGTGCAAGGTCATTCCCTAATTGGCCGACGTGTGGCGGTGGAGGGAAAAGAACGCTCTGCGCCAGTTGCAAACTAGCAACGACACAACTCAGTGTAGAAAGTCAATTGCACCGGATGCAAGATAGGGCCCATTGTCTCCGTGTGTCAGAGTAAAATTAACAATATAATATCATAACTTTAGATGATACTTTTGTTGATACTAATTAAACTACTATGGTGGAAAATATTGGAGGCATCTCAGCCAAACTGTTGGAATATTGGTCGAGTATCCTCATCCTCATCGTCATCCGCTTATCCGGGGTCGGGTCGCGGGGGGAGCAGCTCAAGCAGGGGGCCCCAGACTTCCCTTTCCCGGGCCACATTGACCAGCTCTGACGGGGGGATCCCGAGGCGTTCCCAGGCCAGTGTTGAGATATAATCTCTCCACCTAGTCCTGGGTCTTCCCCGAGGTCTCCTCCCCACTGGACGTGCCTGAAACACCTCCCAAGGAAGGCGCCCAGTGGGCATCCATCCAGCTGACTCCTTTCTATGTAAAGGAGCAGCGGCTCTAATCCGAGTTCCTCACGGATGGCTGAGCTTCTCACTCTATCCCTAAGGGAGACGCCAGCCACCCTTCTGAGAAAACTCATCTCGGCCGCTTGTACCCGCGATCTCGTCCTTTCAGTCATCACCCAGCCCTCATGACCATAGGTGAGGATAGGAACGAAGATCGACCGGTAGATCGAGAGCTTTGCCTTGCGGCTCAGCTCTCTTTTCGTTACAACGGTGCGGTAAAGCGAACGCAATACCGCCCCCGCTGCTCCGATTCTCCGGCCAATCTCACGCTCCATAGTACCCTCACTCGCGAACAAGACCCCGAGGTACTTGAACTCCTTCACTTGGGCTAAGGACTCATTTCCTACCCGGAGTAAGCAATCCACCAGTTTCCTGCTAAGAGTCATGGCCTCAGATTTAGCGGTGCTGATCCTCATCCCAGCCGCTTCACACTCGGCCGCCAGCCGATCCAGTGAGTGCTGAAGGTCACAGGCCGATGATCCAATGAGGACCACATCATCTGCAAAAAGCAGTGACGAGATCCTCAGACCACCGAACTGCAACCCCTCCCCACCACGACTACGCCTCGATATCCTGTCCATGTATATCACAAACAGGATTGGTGACAAGGCGCAGCCCTGGCGGAGACCAGCACCCACTGAGAACGAAACTGACTGGCTGCCGAGAACACGAACACAGCTCTCGCTTTGGGAGTACAAAGATTGGATGGCCCTGAGGATAGACCCCCTTACCCCATACTCCCGCAGCACCTCCCACAGTTTCTCCCGGGGGACCCGGTCATACGCCTTCTCCAGATCCACAAAACACATGTAGACCGGATGGGCATACTTCCAGGCCCCCTCCAGGATCCTTGCGAGAGTGAAGAGCTGGTCCGTAGTTCCACGTCCGGGGCGAAAACCGCATTGTTCCTCTTCAATCTGAGGTTCGACGATCGGCCGAACCCTCCTTTCCAGCACCTTGGAGTAGACTTTACCAGGGAGGCTGAGAAGTGTGATACCCCGGTAATTGGCACACACTCTCTGGTCCCCCTTTTTGAACAGGGGAACCACCACCCCGGTTTGCCACTCCTTTGGCACTGTACCCGACTCCCACGCGATGTTGAATAGGCGTGTATACCGTGTTATCCAGAGCCTTTAGCATTTCTGGCTGGATCTCATCAATCCCTGGGGCTTTGCCACTGCGGAGATGTTTGACTACCTCAGTGACCTCCACCAGGGAAATTGACGACGAAACACCATCAACCTCGAGCTCTGCCTCCAACATAGAGGGCGTGTTATTCGGATTCAGGAGTTCCTCAAAGTGTTCCTTCCAACGTCCGACGACCTCCTCAGTTGAGGTAAACAGAGTCCCATCCTTACTGTACACAGCTTGGATGGTTCCCCGTTTCCCCCTCCTGAGGTGCCGGATAGTCTTCCGGAAACACTTTGGTGCCGACCGAAAGTCCTTCTCCATGGCCTCTCCGAACTTCTCCCACACCCGCTGCTTAGCCTCCGACACGGCAGCCGCTGCAGCCCTTCGAGCCTGTCGGTACCCTGCAACCGAGTCAGGAGTCCTCCAAGATATCATATCCCGGAAGGCCTCCTTCTTCAGTCGGACGGCTTCCCTGACCACCGGTGTCCACCACGGTGTCCGAGGGTTACCGCCCCTTGAGGAGCCTAAGACCCTGAGGCCACAGCTAGCCACCGCAGCTTTAGCAATGGAGGCTTTGAACACCGCCCACTCCGGCTCAATGCCCCCAACCTCCACAGGAATGCCAGAAAAGCTCCGCCGGAGGTGTGAGTTGGTGTGCCCCCACCTAGGACGGGGGCCTCCTCCAGACGTTCCCAGTTCACCCGCACTACTCGTTTGGGCTTACCAGGTCTATCCGGAAATTTCCCCCATTCCCTGATCCAACTCACAACCAGATGGTGGTCGGTTGACAACTCCGCCCCTCTCTTTACCCGAGTGTCCAAAACATGCGGCCTCAGATCAGATGACACGATCACGAAATCGATCATCGATCTTCGGCCTAGGGTACTCTGGTACCAGGTACACTTATGAGCACCCTTATGTTCGAACATGGTGTTTGTTATGGATAATCCATGACTAGCACAGAAGTCAAATAACAAACGACCGCTCGGGTTTAGATCAGGGAGTCCGTTCCTCCCCACCACGCCTCTCCAGGTGTCTCCATCGTTGCCCACGTGGGCGTTGAAGTCTCCCAGCAGAACTACGGAGTCCCCTACTGGAGCCCCATACAGGACTCCATTCAGGGTCTCCAAGAAGGCAGAGTACTCTGAGCTGCTGTTTGGTGCATACGCACAAACAACAGTCAGAGTTTTCCCCCCTACAACCCTTAGGCGCAGGGAGGCGACCCTCTCGTCTACCGGGGTAAACTCCAACACCGCGGCGCTCAGCCGGGGATTTATGAGTATCCCCACACCCGCCCGGCGCCTCACGCCCTCGGCAACTCCGGAGAAGAATAGAGTCCAACCCTTATCCAGGAGTACGGTACCAGAGCTGAGACTGTGCGTGGAGGTAAGCCCCACCAGATCTAACTGATAGCGCTCCACCTCCCTCACAAGCTCCGGTTCCTTTCCCCACAGCGAGGTGACGTTCCACGTCCCCAGAGCCAGCTTCTGCCGCCCGGGTCTGGTCCGTCGAGACCCCTGACCTTCGCTGCCACCCATGTGGCTGCTCACCCGACCCCAACGGGTCTTCCCACAGGTGGTGGGCCCATGGGATGAAGAGAGGGGGGGTGCCACGTAGTTTGTTCGGGCTTTGCCCGACCGGGCTCCGTGGCAAACCCGGCCACCAGGCGCTCGCCATCGAGCCCTCCGTCTGGGCCTGGCTCCAGACGGGGGCCCCGGGCTTCCTCCGGGCCGGGTCACATCTCCTCTTTTTCCGTTATTCATTGGAGTTTTTTGAACCATTCTTAGTCTGGCCCCTCACCTGAGACCACTCTGCCATGAGAGACCCTACCAGGAGCACAAGGCTCCAGACAACACAGCTCTCAGGTTCACAGGGACACGCAAACCTCTCCACCACGATAAGGTGACGGTTCCAGGAGAGGTGGTCGAGTATATTGGAGGAAAAGGCATCAGCAGGGGGGAGGGGCAGGTTCCGGGCCCTGTCCCATGTGTTATCCATCAGTTGACCGGGGGTTGACCGGTGAACACTCAGACAGACATCCCTCTGTAGTCAATGACATCAGTCTATTTCTCAGTTCACTTATATTATAAGTAAGGTTAACTTTGAGTATAAAGCATACAAGATAAGTATTGTTCCAAATGTCAAACACTATTGATATTACCTGGCTTTCCTTTGTCAAAAAGTGCCTGCACTCTGAGGGACATTTACATGTGCTCCTCATTCATACGTTACGAAAGATTAACCCCCAGCCGCCTCATTTACGTATAAGTGGCCCCTCAAAGACGGTGGGCTCACATCACAGTGAGAGGAAACGCCCTCCTATTGTTTCTCGTCCGTGGCTTAAGAATGTATATATTCTGTAAGCTCCAAGTTAGAGTTAAGTTAACTAATCCATACCGCGATTAAAATCAGACACTACCAGCTTCAGGATTATGACTGTATATGCCATAGACAAATTAAGTGGCATTGTTGACAATTACAAATGCAGTGATCATTCAACCCTAGTCCTTCTCGAACACTCGCAATTTGACCGTGGTTTTTATCCATGACACTACTTCCCTTCCCATTAAGCAAATCTTCTTTTAATGTCAGTATTTCTGCGTCGCACACTTTGCTGTCATGGCAACCAATAGTCTTTGAAATACATATCTTTTACCATAAAACTAAAAAAAATCATACACTTTTCTTAAAACTTTCCATTTTGAGACAAAGGGTTTTTGTATTCAGGTTCTCAAAAGGTAGACTTTTCTTGGGAAGATTTGGTGGTTGGACTGATGTGCTTTACAGAACAGACCAATCAGAACTCCTGATAGTGACAACTTCACCGTGCTGATTAACATGTGATGAAGCCAGTTTTGCAGGATGAAGAAGGAGAACCATGAGCTGCCCACAGTCCCTCAGAGATGGAGAGGAGTCATGTCGGGGAAGGTACAAGATCGAACCAGAAGCGAAAGTGACAATAATATTGTAGCAATTGCCACACTCCATCTGGATGGCTTTTACAGGGTTCATCCATAACAAGGACACAGGGTGGTGATGTTGGAACTGGTTTATTGCATAGTCTGAATAATGATACAGAGCAGGTATAACATGCTGCCATGCCGGAGATCTCATGGAGTGTGTGTGGTGGTGGTTGATTGAACCTGTGAACATTAGTTCCGCAATGCACAACAGGTGTGCAGCCTCATCCAACCCCATGGTCCGATCAGTCTGGCTAGGGCCAGGTGAGGCTGCTTAAACCAGCCATCATCCACACACACGCCACAAAGAGTTACCAGGCAACACATCTCTGGAGGGTCAGTGTGGATCAGTGGTTGTTTGAGGCCAGCCAGGTTGCCATCCCTCCTACTGTCTTCACCTTTCACCGTGAAGAACTGGATATTTTTGAAGAGCCAAAAGGAAAAGAATGCCAAATAAGACTTTTTGAAATCTTTCTTATCATAATAACAGTTTCAAAGACATGAATTTCTTGGTAACTGTTGGGGTCACGTTAAAGTGTAATTCTAGCAAAAATTTGACCCAGGGTCTTTGTTTTGGCATGTAGTATACCTATCAAATAAGCCCTCCAGATATTTTCTTCTCTGAAAATCGAGTATAGAGTTTGCCCGGCGCAATGTTTGGCTTCTATGTTATTGGTTAGGAGCACCGCGAACGCTTCCAAATCGGCACTTTTTAACTACTAATATTGCTCAAAATAGTACCAAACCTCTGCAGTAGCAGGATTAGGGTCCCTACACTTAAACCAAAGCATCAACAACTTAGTTTGCGTACCGGGTGTTTATTAAAAAAGACTGTTTTCCGGTATGTCCATGTTTCCAGAAAGTCCACACAAGTCGATAATCCGTAAATAATATAGAAGCCCTCCCCAGGGCGAATGCAGAACTCCCATCGGAGGCCTCAGATTATTGTTTTGTATGCCTGTTTTGTTGTTTGTTGATGCATGTTGTGATGTATCTTTGTTCGTACCTTTATTACAAATATATATGACCACCAATTGCCAACGAGTATTGTGTGCTTTTTGCATCTAAATATCTCATCTGTCTTAGACGCGAAATCTGATGGAGAAATTGCCACGACAAAACGCCTTATGATGGTGCTGACCCGATTATTTTATCGGGTGAATGTGGGCACACGTAAAATAATCATATGTGTGTTCTTTGCCGAAATTTATTTGAGGACTGAAGTTGTGGAAGAAAACGCTATTCCATGTGTGAATCAGGCCATATTATTTGAGCCATTTGAAGTTTGAAATTCATGTGGTCATGCATCTGTCTCATCGGAGACTGCAAACGCGCTGTTAAAATATCAACTCGTCAGATTAAAGGGGATGGGAGATGGCACACTCATTGGTTTATTGCACGTTACGCCCAAACCACACCTATGGGTAATCAGGCTACTTCAGACAAACCCTTTTTAGATTTGTGCCGGGCGCAAGGATCATTTATGCGGCAGTAAAATAGCAACATCGCCATAGAACCGCCAAAGCTACTTGCGCTTGGTGCTTCTCACTTGCGTTTCAGACCCTTAAAATAGGGCCCATGGTTTCCTTATTTCACTTAGACACAATCAACAGCCATAGTGCAAAAGTACGATAGTACTAAAATATATTTATCCAAATCTCCTTGTGCATTTCCTTGAATCATCGAGGAGAATCTTAGCCTGACATCGGCAGACCAATTTGCAAAAGCATATTAGTCTGGAAGCTCTCAATACATTGTTTGATTTCCAAGGGACCTTGATGGGTGCAGACCTAAATGCCATTGATAAACCTTCAACAAATCAGAGCAACGAAACGTGTGGCACTTCAGTGGCAGCCTTCCATAGGTCGCTCCTCTGAACTTCTGTGTCATCGCATCGAACCTGCCAAATATTAGATCAACGGTTGTGTTTGGTCCGACACGGGCCAGGTCTGCTGGCAATCTGTCTGATAGGGAGGGGTGCCAGTCACATATGCCAGGGCAAATAGTTTCACATATTTGTCTGTTTCCAGGCTAGAATATTCTATTATTCTGCATTAAAACAGAATCAAACTCTCTGACCCCACTTTTAAGATTTTTTTCTCTTTTTTTTCTTTTTCTAGGGCACGTGATTGGCTGATATGGTTACCCGGTAACCATATCAGCCAATGTTTCAACCAGAGGGAGGCATCTACAATGCAAACCAAGTGACGTTGGGGTTTGCTTCTCCATTATGGAGTTAACAAGCGTTTGAGTGCGGTCAGTAGAGCAGCTCTATTTTATGCAGATCTAGTCCCTTGACTCCTCTGTTTCGGAGGGACCGGGGGGGGGGGGGGGGGGGGTGCTAATAAAGAGAGAGTGAGTGGTGGCGGAGCATGTCCCTCTTCTCGTGAAAGAGGCGCAGGCCGGCTCTGCCCCCAGACAAGGGAAGCAGAGAGCGTGCCGGTCATCAGCCTTCACCGCCGAACAGGAAGGACGCTCTGACCCTGAAAAGGGCCAGAACTCTGTGGCTAAATAGAGGCTCATAAGCTCTCATCACTGAGAGAAAAGGGAGCACCGATGCCATTCGAAGAGCCTTATATACAGGGGAATGTGGGCGGGGACCACGCCGACGGCTGCGTCTTGGAGATGCTTGCGTGCAGTCAGAATAAGTCAGAGCCTCAACGGCGTAGCCAACATGAAGTGGAACTTGTCTGCGAGTCAAAGATATTTGCAACATAAATAACTTCATTCCCCGCCCTCCCTAAAATCAGAAACACTTGTGGTCCTTCAGGTCATGTTGTTAACATAATGTGGCAAATGTTTTTTTCTTCAGGGTCATGACAACCCGACTGTAAAATCCAAAGCTTTGCATGGATAGCTAATGAAGAACTTCCTCGCCAATATTCATGAAGTCATCTGTTGTTTTTAATGAATGAATCAAAATGATAGCATTCACAGAAATGCTCCTTCTAAGGGCCAACATTCGGAGCCTCTAATTTGTGTAGAAGGATATGCTTTGCTGTTAAGATGATGGCTTATTTGCTGGTAAATCACTTTCATTGCTTCATTACAAATGCATGGTTTATTTACAGCGGGGTAAAACATTTGCATCGGATTAACCTTGTCACCACCCTTGACAGCACAGTGTGTGAGCATGCTTGTGTGTTGGTGTTTCTGTGTTCATGTGTGTACGTGTGTGTGTGGGCATCTGCGCGGATGCATGCTCGCGCACATGTGTGTAAACCCATGAGTGCGCATGCATGTTCCCTGCACAGTTTATGGTGACCCTCTCGAAAGAGGAGAACGGTGGTGATGTTTAGTGACAGACGCTGAATCCACCATGTTAACCTCTAAATGCCACGACATGCTAGCTGCATAAATCAGGGGAGGACAAACAGTCCCAGGGAAACACAGGACCTTCTGCGGATGTGTTATTTGCCCACATATTAAAAACGACGGGCCTTCATTCCTACGGTGGAGGAGGATGAAGGATTGGGTGTAGTGGGAGACCTCTGTACAGACAGAGCAAAGCCAGAGCCCAACTTTGTGTTCAACAGACTGATTAGTGCGGATGTCCTTTTGTTTTTGTCTGAAGTTTTCCAACGGACACCAACGAAAACAAAATAAGTAACAAAATTAAATGGTTGTTGGGGGTATCACTTAACTCCTCTTGCCTGGCACGTTGCCTAGCAACACCATGGCTATGTCTTCTCAGAAAAAAAAAAGAGAGTTGCTTCTCTTTCCCCTCCCTGGCAACGAGATGGTGGACTGAACCCTTATTGGCAAATCCAATTATTATTATTGTCTGTCACGAGAAGCACCTGGCTCGTCGGATGACAGAGGGCTACCGCCTCCACCCTCACCCCCTCCACCCCTGGGTGTGAGAGATTAAATAACTAGACTAGGCTAAAGATGCAGCCAATTCCACCTCCGTTTTGTTAAGGAACACTATATAAGAACACTATATAAGGCACTGAAAGTGCCTTATATAGGTGACGTTACCCACCACAACTCCCTCCAATAGGGAAGTATGAAAGTGAAGGATAAAACCCAAACAGAGTCAATCTTTTTATTTGCGAGGCGACGAACGCAGAAAGAAAAGAAAAGGAAAAAAAGGAAAAAAGACACAAAGGATAGTTGCCTTTGCATTTATTGCTTCACGCACACTGTTGTTGTGTTGTGGTTCTTTTGTGCTAGTGTGTTTGTGTTTGATAAAGGAAAACCAAGATAAACGAGGCGATGTTGTAATTTTACGGAAAGTGCATCGACTCTAGTTTACGGACACAGGACACAGACGGGCATGACACCTGTGTGGGAACCTGTGTGCAGTCATCACCAGACAATCAGAGCCCCGGATCTGCTACTTTGTCATCATCTCCACCTCGTACACTTCGTTTTTTTAAACCACCCCGGGGCCTCGAATGAGCACATGTCCATTCAGGCGGACTCAGGTGCTTTGTCAGCCGCAGTTATATCAAATGCGCTTCTCCCTACAAACACACACACACACAAACTCCAATGATAACTAAAGACCTGTTCCGACGGCGGAAACCTCACTCCCCGAAGGCACAGATACCAGCACTCTGTATTACCTAAAAAGGCATGAAAGCGGAAGAACTGTGCTGTTTTTTTCTATATCGGTTGAATGACATATCTTATTACAGGCGAGAGAGGGAGATGGGGAGAGGGAAAGACAGAGAGAGAGTGAGGGTGAGAGTGAGAGAGGGGGTGAGGGAGAGAGAGAGCGAGAGAGATGGAGAGAATGGGAAAGGGAGAGATGTGCGAACGTGAAGATGAGAGAGAGAGAGAGATAGAGCGAGAGAGAAAGCAAGAGAAAGAGATGGAGCGAGAGAGAAAAAAACAGAGAGAGACATGGAGAGTGCAGAAAGTGTAAAGAAATCTATCAGCAGTAACCCTGCTCACCACTGTAATAATGACAGCAGCAGGCGCTTGGCATGCCTCTAATGCGGCCCTAATTAATTGAATCTTACTTTAAATGTCAAGGAGATTTTCTGCCATCTGCAAGACACGCTACACCCATGGTAGATTGAGCTCATTGACCTGCACACCATTACACACCTGACGTTGAGATTCACACCATCACAACACACACACATAGATCAGTTGATGCCAAGGTCTGAGAGAGAGCGAGAGAGAGAGAGAGAGAGAGAGAGAGACTCCATAACAAGACTCTTGTCCAACCAACAGGCAGGCAAAACCAAATTATAAAACAGGAATGGCATTCAGTGTTTGGAGACAAAAATCCTCATGCATCACACCAACCACCACTGACCATTGTTGGTCTGCCACTGGCCTTTATGTGTGTGTGTGCGTGCATGTGTGTGTGTGTGCATGCATGTGTATGTGTGTGCGTGCATGTGTGTGTGCGTGCATGTGTGTGTGTGTGTGTGTGTGTGTGTCTGTGGGAGAGGGTACTTCAAAAACACTACCAACCGCTGAGGCGGATTGACCCCTCCTAGTGGGGAGGGGATCCTGCTGAGGCACAGGTCTTTTGGTTTCAGTGAAGTCTTTTTAGAGAAACAGTATCCATGAAAAGCACGGGACATTAACTCTGGGAATCGTTTGGCAGATTCAAGGCTTAAAGCGTAAACAAAAATAATAGCCACAATGGAGTCTGTCAGTGATATTTATTTGGCAGAACTTGTTGTTCCCCAAGAAAAACCTCTTGGTTCAACACAAGGCATGTTTTGTTGGTTAATGTCTCTCTGATAGGAGAAACGTTCCTCCCCTAAACCTATCATCCGCTACAGATTACTTTACAGTGAAGCATCCCCTGTCTTAACACCTCCAATGTATTTAACTCAACAATCCTGTAACTCTGTGGCTATAAACTGCATCCCCCCATCATACCCCGGGCCAAGTTCTGGTCGGGGGCTTAGTGGTGCTGCTTCAGGCTGAAACCCCAGTCAGAAACCCAACTACGGACAGAAGAAGCCAAGAAATACCATCAATTTAAAATAAAGTGACGGCAAGTATTGTTTTTCAAGATTCCTTGATGTTATAGGTCGTACTTTAAATAGTGAGTGTTACAACGCATTGCTTAAAGTGAGCATGTGACTGAATCATTCTTTAAGGCGAGAAAGGTGTGTGTGTCCATATTGGGACAGAAAATGAAATGGGATCAGGACAAAAAAACAAACAACGTTCCCGAGTACATTTGCGTCTAAAGCTTATGGTACGTGATACTCTGTAGCAATCAGGAATGCTTTGACAACAGCAGCTGCCGTACACACACACACACACACGCATGGACGCAAGCATGTACAAACACACACACACACACACACACACACACACACACACACACACACACACACACACACACACACACACACACACACACACACACACTGACTGAGCATCACTGGAATCCATAGCATATACATCATATGCCACGACTCAAACCCTGAATGCTCGATTGCACCATAAGACATGCATACACACAGACAGCTTCCCCATGGATATGGACTGACACAATCATGCAACCATTCCACCCTACCATTAACCTTTCACTTGTGCTAATCCCATGTTGTAGCTCAAGAGGTCACCCAGCAATCTCTCCCGGGTTTTGCTGGGAACACAAAAAGGGTCTAAGGGTTTAATGTTATTGTGAAGTAGAGCTTCTCAAAGGGCTCACTGGATCCATGTTCATTGGAAGTGTTTGTTGATTGCAATTGACGGAGAGAAGCTCCATCTTGTCTTTTGGTCAATAAGTCAACTGCGCAGGTTTCAATGCTAGATTTCACCTATCAGCGTTTCACCCTCAGCTGCACCGCTCAGAAGGAATTTGAAGACCACCGACATGTTTATTGGACTTCGGATGAGTTTCTTTATCATAATAACTTCATGACTTCCCTTTCAAGGTTTCCAATGGTTTATGGAGACATGCGCTCAAGGGTACTCCACTGCTATTTTTCCATGTAGGGCAATATTGGAACATTACTGATTTTTTTTTTTTATCTTCTATTAATCCAAACACATATGCATAATAGCGTTCATTGTGGTGGAGTTTCTAGGCCGTTTGCATTTCCCAGCACTAAGCCACAAAAGCCACGGGACATCTTTAGTAGTCCATGACTGAAAGAGTTTTAAAGCCATACATCTTAAATGTTTTAGTTTCTGCAATGAAATATTTGAAAACACTGCAGGTTGATCAATAACATTTTATTTTTCTGCACTGGATAAAAAAAAATCGGTTAAAAAAGCACTCTTGTTGCACACTCAATTGCTGCAGTTAGAAGAGGCAAATTCTTAACACTGCCCAACGTCTCTTAAAATAAAATGGACCCAGATTTACATATATTCTAAAGTAAACACATTTCAAATAAACAGAGCGATACAAAATGAATACCCCTTATTTCTTCAAAAATATTCTAACGAAACAAGACACGAAAACAAAACAAAAGAAAGAAACAGAAAACAATTGCTGGGAGTTGAATGCAGGTTTTGTGCATTTGCAATTTTGTGCAAAACCTGTGTGTCCCATTGAAACTGTATAAAGTAACGGGAAATCGCAAAGAGCAAGTGTTGATGGATAGAATCAAGCAGATGTTGAAAGACAGACTTTGTTCCAGAGGGAAAGGACATGAGCGACAGGACAGAAGATTGATGCGTTATGTCCTCTTGTTGTTCGTCAACAGTCCCAACCGTCACAATGAAAGGCTATATATAATGAATAAAAAGAAAAACATCCGAAAAGGAATTCTCCGGGTCGGTATTCTCTTGTATCTACAACAATAACAAACAAACCCCCAAAAAATACAACACATGGATTGGCATTTGGAACAACCTAGCTATGTACACTGTACACAAATATTCAAACTTACATCAAACGTACATGTTTTACAAACGGGACACAAAAGAATTAAACTCAAATATAAATCATCATCCTTTTGTTTTCCTGATTATGAACAAAACGACTGATCCATCACACGTGTGAAGATGCAACTGAACGGTGAGACTCTGGAATGTGATGCTGTCCCAGGCCTCTCTCAGCCAGCAGGACCATGATGCCCGCCCAGACACTAAAACACAGGCTTATAAACTGATGGAACATGACAAAATGATTAATATTCGGCAGATTATTCTGGAGAAAAGAGTTTGACACTTGAAGGCATTGTGTTCATTAAAGTGCCATTCAAAAGCAAGAAGACATGACTTCACAGGGTCCTGCAGGACTACAATAACATGGCACGTTTCATTAAAAGACACGTACAAAATTCAGGGCATCTTCAAAAGACTAGTGCAAGAAAAAAAAAACGACAACGACGCAACTTCACATAGTTAAAGCAAAACGTAAGGGTTGGCAAGAAAAAAAAGAAAGACGAGAAGAGAGTTGGCAGGTCAATGGAGAGGGAAACGGACGGGGCCGGGGCCTTCCAACCTCGCGGCCTTTTGGCCTGGCTGGGTGGGAAAAGCACATTCCACATCAAACGGCATTCCCAATGTGTGGATCCAACGTAGTTCTTAAAATTTTAAATATTTTTTTCAACCTCAGCACTAAATGTGGTCGCACTATATTACAAAAGTCTATACAGGATTCTCAAGAGAGAAATCAAGGAAATGGGAAATAGTTTGTTGTTTCGTTTAAGCAGCGGTCCTATTGTGGCGCTGTAGACGAGGACCCGCGGATTTTGTTGGGGATTCTTAACTCCGGTATCGGCCTCGAATTAATTGCTTTTTTATAATTTCATTTGCCTGAAGTAGGCTGTCGCTGTGCTCACTTCCACAATCACACACGGTTGTTCCCTTTTTTCTAACATTCTTCACTTTCTTCCCTTCACTGATTACATTCTCCGCCGTAACACCTCACTTTTTAACCAATCGTATTTTTCGGTTGGTTAGTCCTTCTTTTCACATTCTCTGACTGATTTAGCATAGACTTGCGTGGCGTATCTAGAAAGAACTCTGCTTCCCCACTTTGAAAATAGGAAGGACACTTCTTAGTGCTCAAGGTGTTAATTCAATTAACCTCCTTTTCGGGTCTCACTGGAATATAAGGATAGTGCTCTAAAAGAGATGAACCAAACAACAGCAACAACAAAACAGAGCTCTGGAGATCAGTCTTCGTACAAAATTCTGGCCCCAAAATGCATTTATTTTGAACGGCTGAATTTAAAAACAAAGCGAACGCCTCGCTTCCAGACCTCCCTCTCTGTGTGTGGAAATCTATTGCTAACATGAGCCCCTTTAGAATGACCCTTTTGACCTTGTTGTACTCGTTCTCTCACTCCGCCAACCCTCGTCCACCTCTCAAGCCCCGGTGTCCAGCCCTCGTCTGGCCGGACCGGCATCCCTCCGTACCGGCGCCTGTCACACCTCCGTCTGCTGCTGCGAGTCGATGATGACGGTCACGCCGCGGCGCAGCTCGTCCATACTGTCAAAGTCGCTGTTGCCCGCCTCGGACTCGTCGAAGCCCAGCGGCGCCGACAGGTCTGAGGCCGTGGACGCCGCGCCCACAGACAGCCGCCCGGCGCCGCCCAGCGACGCCGTGTCGTCGGTGTCCCCGCTCCCGGGCGTGACGCCGCCCATGGGGAAGGGGCTGCTGAGGCGGTGGTGGGCCGCCTCGCCCAGGGGCAGCTGGTGCGGCGGCAGGTACTGGCTGGGGTGGAAGTGCGGCCGGGCCTCGGCGCTGTGACTGTTGCTGTGGCTGACGCTGCTCAGCGTGCTGTCCTTGGAGGCGGGCAGCGCGCCGTCGCTCGGCGACGTCCCGTCGTAGCTCCCGGGGTAGTCCTCTCCGGGCGCGGCCGCGCGGGGCAGCGGGGGGGGCAGCTGGTCCTGGCAGAGGAACTGGTCCTCGCCGGGCGGTGGGTAGTCGCTGTCGATGTCGTAGCCCCCCAGGTAGTAGTCAGACTCCAGCTCCCGGGTGCTGCCCATGCCGCCACCGCCACCGCCACCGCCACCGCCAGGGCCCAGGCGGGGGTTGGAGGCGGAGCGGCCGTTGGCCCCCAGGCCGGCCGGACCCCCGGCCTCGTAGCCCGGGACCTCCTCGATGTTGGGCAGCCTGGTGCTGGGCATCCAGTCCGAGGTGTCCCAGTGGTAAGCTGAGGCAGAGGACAGGCAGTGTGAGTACATCAGCTTAAGGAGACCTCTTAACCGACGCACATGGATACAAACATAAAGCACTTCACAAAGGCCGATCACAAGTGTAGCTCCTGAAGAGCACTAACCACTCCACCGCATTGGAGGGTTTTCTGCCTAGAGATTAAAATCCATGAGCGGTTTAGTTCAACTGTGAAGTTGGCTCGTCACGGGCTGTTGAAGTTCTTTCATGGGAAAATGTATAAAGAATTTTTTTTTATCGTAAAATGCTTTTGATGAAGAAATCATAGATAGTTGAATTTACAGAATGATTGGCGATAGCATGATTTGATTTGAACCGTTCAGGTGTCTTATAATCTCTGGATTGCAGAAAAAACGCCAAACATAGTGTTTAGCGTGTGGCTGCTCTTTGAAAGCATCCATGTGGAAAGGCTTCATACAAGGAGAGAGGGGCATGTGACGTGTTATTAGGCATGCTCTGTCGCTCATCCACAAGAGATGATGAGGGAGAAGGGCACAGGGTTAGCAACCTGGGTGGGAGAAATACAAGTTAGGACACATCACATGCTGCACACAGAGGGGGGGAGTTGGTTACAGCATGCTGAGCTTCATTGTGAGTCGGGGGGAGGGAGGGGGGGTTAAGTCAAGCAATGTTGAGGTGGGGCCTCAAGAACACTGAACACCCTGAACCACAACACATTCAGTCACAGTTCTTCTAGCAACAAATAATACAAATGCAAAAAAAAAAAGAAAAGAAGAAAAGCAAACAAAATGAGTGGAAAGCACTTTAACAAAATTGTAAATTAATTAAAACAACCAATGAAACAAAGAGTATTCATGCGGGTGCACAGAAGAGGGGGAACGGGCTGGCTCTTCAGGACAAGCGTCGGCCAACCGTCGTCCCGTCGTGAGAACACAGCCAGACAGACAGCCAAAGACACAACGGTGCTGAGACCGGACCAGGACCTCAACCATATTACGACAAATAAAGCGCTTCAACACAACCATGACAACAACGTGACAGCAGTGCACTGTGGTTGCCTGGTGTTGGAGGGGAGTAAGAAGGTGCCATTCGTCAACACGACACAGCCGCCGGGTAAAGAGATGGGTGTTGAAAACCGAGCGAGAGAGAGGGCAAGCGAGAGAGAGAGCGAGAGAGAGCACGGGTAAGGGCGAGAGAGAGAGAGCGAGAGCGAGAGAATGGCGAGATGGAGTAGCGGTGATAATAAATGTCTTTCATTGGGCTACCTCGGCCACGCACGCACACATGAACACATACAAACACACACATACACAAACACACATCCTCGATGCCACTGGCAATAGGACTGAATAGGATGTCAGGGTCACTCAAAACACCAACACACCACACTAACACACACACACCGAAAGGGGAGGGAGTGTGGTGAGGATTGATGGGACCGTGCAGATGAAGGGAATAAATGGAGAGCATGAGGAGAGGAGGAAGGAGGGAAGGGAGAAACAGACAGGCACACAGACGGAGGGAAACTGTACAGTTGAGAGAGAGAGACAGTCACCTCTGTTGTAGCTTTGACCTTGATCCATGACCGACACTGTCAGGTGGGAGCGAAGCGCGAGAGAGAAAGAGAAAGAGAAAGAGAGAGAGAGAGAGAGAGAGAGAGAGAGAGAGAGAGAGAGAGAGAGAGAGAGAGAGAGAGAGAGTGAGTGTGTCAGAGAGAGAGAGAGGGAGCACGCGTTAGCTTCTCTGCCTGTCTGGCTAAATATCACTTTATATGCTTGTTCTATTTTTAGTCTAATGGGCCTCGAGTGCCCGCTTATCGGGGCTGCAGAAGCGATGGTTTAAGCCGGGGTCAACAGCCGAAACCTCCACCCACCTAGGAATGTCCGTTACAAACCTTTAAGGAAACACATCCCTCCCTTTTTTTAGGCGAAATGGAGAATTATTTTCTATTGATTCCTCGATGTTAGCCCTGATCCTACCCAACCATCCACAGCCCACCCAATATGCGAGCGTGGGGTGGTACGTGACTGTGTTTGAGACGGCAGCCTGCATGTTTGCCTGTGTGTGTGTGTGTGTGTGTTTGTGTGCATGTGTGGGGGTGTGAAGTGGCACAACAACGCTGCATTCGCTGTGCACCTGCATCTCAGCGATCCCACCACATCTCCATGGGTGCTGATCACCCGCTAAGCATGACGACGCCCCCATATGTCTCCCTCCCCGTTGTCTGCGGAATGTAAATGAGAATGAGTAGGGGAGAGAGACGCCGAGGGAGAGAGGATGAAAGGCTTGTCAGGTGTCTGCCTCCAGTGAGTACACGTGGGCCTTGAACAAAACATGCGCCACGTCAACTAGAATACAAAGGCAGAGATAATTTGGGGT
Organism: Gadus morhua; assembly: GCF_902167405.1. Classification (NCBI taxonomy): domain Eukaryota; kingdom Metazoa; phylum Chordata; class Actinopteri; order Gadiformes; family Gadidae; genus Gadus; species Gadus morhua. Next base: position 24,527,295 of record NC_044063.1, read on the forward strand.
TGGCGGGAGAAGACGTTGTTTGCTCGCTGATTGTGTGCATTGGACGCCGTCACGCCGGTGAAGGTATTCCCGCTACAAACAGTCCCGTCCTGATTTTGCCAAGTGGTTCTTATGCTGAGACCAATACTTTGTATGATAGCCCTGGGCCGACTGGCTGGGCTGATTAAGTATGGGCCGATATTCTGCTGCCGACCAGGAAACTTGTGAAGAGTGCCCATGGCCTTGTTACATATACCTGAACTTAATCATTTCCAAATGTATTAATTTAAATACACCGGAACTCAAACCTTACACCTTTACTTAACCATTTCAAACATCCTACCTTCAATTGAAAAGTGTAACTATAAATGGAAACCATTGTTAACATGATTTTCGTCATCCCACTACTGCTAAGTTTTGTCAGAAGATCACGATTACCTAATTGTTAAGTTTGACTGGTATTTGCCTCACAAAAGGCCAGTGGCTTCACCACTGGTGCAAAGTAACCAACCAATGGCCTGAGTGATATGCTCACAAGAAATGCTAGCATGATACATTTTTATTGAAAAGATTAATTAATTAACCTAAATAACTTTTTTCAAGTTTCCATTTTTTTCGCACTCAGGAATATTGTGATGCCTGCGTGGATTGGAACAGAACATAAAAAAGGAACAAAAGTGTCTCTAATAAAAGCGCCTCTTTAACCGCTAAATCGTGCTTTCATCACACCCCCACACTCCCCGTAGCTGCTCAGCCATCACAAGTGTCACATCATATTCAGCCAACGATCGTAGCTCCACCCTCCGGGGAGACATTTAGCGAGGCGAGACAATTTGGTAGCGACAACGCCACCACCGAGACCAAAGAAGATGTCACTGAGTTGGATGACATCCCGGATGTTCATTGGCCAAGACGGGCGTCAATGGAGGGCCATCATAAAGAAGAAAAAACCTTGGCCTCAGCACAAAAACCACAAGGGCAGGAAGTGTGTGTCGTGTGTACGGAACTCATTCCATTTGTGTCTGTTTTGCCGAGAGAGCGCTGCGATTACGAGTGAGAGTCAAAGGGACAGAGGGAGCGTGAGGAGAGAGATGGAGGGGAGATGGAGGAGAGTGTGGAGGTCAGAGCGATGAGACATGGGTACCTTCATTTTCGATTGTGTCGACTGCGTCATTGACCAGTCGAATGACCGTCACTATGGAGGCTTGAGAAGGAGGGAGGGGGTAGGAGAGGGGGACGAGGAGACAGTCATTTAAAACACAGTCCAAGGAGAAGAAGGTTTGAGTGCTCCAGTGCGGTGCCGATCTTCTCCCGCCGCTGCGGGCCAGTTTGCCCTGCTTCTTTATGGCAGAAATTGTTTTCAGAAATGACAGCAATCGATCGAGATTCCTCCACACACAGGATGGCTTGTGTTATGACAAGAAGTACATTAGTCAATAACAATAATTAAAAAATGTATATATGTATTTTCATTTCATTCTATCTTTTGAAGTGCTAAATATTGTTTCCTGCTATGTTTTTTAACACATTTCCAAGCTTGACCAATTACAGTTTAAGCATATTTTATAATGCGCATCCTTCACGGTAATGGTTAAAAACAAGTTTCCAATACTGATATTGTGGCAATCCTGACAGATTAGTTGATATCGTAAATATATTGAAAAGCAAAATAAATACAAATCTAACCATTCGCAACACATTGGAACTGAATGGGAAACAAATTATGCAACTCTGCTTGTGGTCCAACACTACACCAGAAACCAGGAAATTGAAGGCAAAAAGCCACAACCACAACAACGGTGACAGCACTTCATCACAAACCACAAAAAGGACCTTTGCATGAACATAAAGAATAACAAAAAGTGATTGATCTTATTCATGTAAAATTATAAACAAAGAGGCAAAAAAATTAGAAAGCAAATGATACGAACACAAAGTTAACTGAAAAACAGTTTAAGCCAAACCTGCAACGAAAAACAGATCAAAGCCTACAATATCGAGACAACCCGCTGGCTCAGAACATAATGGCAGACACAATGAATCACAGAGAAGCATTTGCATTGTCGGCTCTGTCTGGGTCGTTTAAGCTGTGAATGGGAGCGATTCAAGGTCAAACAGGGATGGGACTCTTTCGTGCACTCTCTTACCGTTATCATCGCAGGAGTCTGACTGGAAGGAGCTCAGGGATTGCACCTCTGAGTTGCTGCCCTTGTTGCTGCCTGAGAAACACGTGACCTCCTCGGCCATGTCCACCATCTTACCTGTCAGAGGTGAGAGCGTAAAGAGGGAGGTCAGAGACACAGTGCTTCATTGAAGGGGGGTAATGGCTGCTGTCACATTTGCTCCGCTCAAGCACTAAAAGTACACTAAGGCAATACAAATAGGGCAAAATGTTCTTGTGAACTAAAAGAAACACAAGATGTCTACGCAAACAAACACACATACTCACACATACACACAGACACACACAAACACACACACTTATGAGCAGTTGGGAGAAATCAAGTGCGCTCTCTGCGTCCTTGCCCCCCCAATAAGCTCGCAGTGCATTATCGACTCACGATTGACGGCACAAAGAAACCAAGCAGACAACAAGTGGCTATGCACACGTCACGTCTGCCATTGCTCAACGGCGGCTCATTAAACGTGAGCACCAGGGAGGGGAGAGTGGGGGAGGGCCTTGGCGTAGCCGCCATGAATATGTATGTGCTGTGATGCACGAAAAAAACAAATGACTTCCACTCAGGAGTTCCTTGAAACCCAGTAAACACCTACGACCGACAACAAACTCCTGCGGAAAAACCGACGTGTCAGCGCGGCATAAAAATAAAACAAAAGACGCATTCGGGGAAAGTTGTGAAGGGCGTCGTGGATGAGAGGACGTTGACGGTGTGAAGTGAATGCGCACGGCAAATTAGTTCCATCAGGGCCATGTTTAGAGTCACTTAGAGGGTTTACAGCGACGCAGGTAAACACAAATAATGAGGCACAGATGGCCAGGATGGCTTTGGTGTCTGGGCACAGAATATATAAATGGGTTGTTTTTGTGTATTCTATACATAAACGTATATCGATGTGAAGTATATGAACCTCCTCACACCTCTTACACATCCGCTCAGAGAGAGGGAAAGCAAGGGAACGGACTGCACACACACACACACACACACAGACTGACACACTGACTGACACACACACACACACACAAACACACACACACACACACACACACACCCACCCTCATCGCTCTCCCAGGGGCTCTTGCGCAGCGAGTCGCAGTCGGACCGGCAGGGCGACACGGGCGGCAGGTTGGGCGCCACGCTGCACACCACCACGCCCCGCCGCATGCTGCCCGCCAGGATGCGCGGCGACTCGGGGTGGAAGGTGCTCATCTCCGTGTGCTCGTGCGCCCGCGCGTCCGCTGCCGCCGCCATCATCATCTTCCTGTCCAGCGTGGAGCGCCCCGGCTCCCCCTGGTAGCAGGGCGTGTACGCCATGGGCCGCACCGGCACCTGGGGGGGGCCCACGCCCCCCATGGCCATCACGGCCGCCGGCCCCAGCCCGGCCTCCGAGTACAGGTTGAGCGGGTCGCCGGGCGAGCAGCGCAGCGTCTCGAAACGGGCGCCGTTGGCCTTGTGCAGCAGCGCGGCGGTGGCCGGGTCCTGCACCAGCGACAGGTCGCTGCGCGAGTAGTCCTTGTGGAAGACGCGCTTGCGGAAGGCCACGAAGAGCACCACCAGCGCCACGATGACCAGCAGCACGGCGGCAATGCCGATCAGCTCCTCCTTGCCCACCATGGCGTGGCCCGCCTGCATGTCGGGCACCACCACGGGCCGCAGGCCGCAGCGGGGGCCCACGAAGCCCGGCGCGCAGTCGCAGTAGAAGGAGCCGCGCGTGTTGACGCAGGCGCCGCCGTTCTCGCACTGGCCCTCTGGGTTGCCCCGCTCGCACTCGTTAACGTCCTCCTGGCACCTGCGGGGCGGGGGGCGGGGGGGGGGACACGGAAATGTTGGTGATGGATCGTGTCATTGAATACACATTTACAATAATGTGTGTTTAATCCACTACGTCTGTTTAGGTTCCCCACTTGGTTCGATCCTGGAGCCCCGGTTTCTCTCCGGGATTTGACCTCAGGTAGGAACGACGTGTGACTCGTTCATGACGCCGCGTCTAGACATGTCATCTACATAAAATACTAAAGAATAAACCCTTAAGGTAATCATTTTAGATTTACAGTTTGGAAAAATAATCCCTTGCTATAATATATGACAGATTTTTTTTTTGTTTTTTAGAGTGAGAAAAGTTTCTTAATTTCAGTGGAGGCCCAAACATTTCTCTACCCAGTAGCTGTCTCAGTCACAGCTCAGTGTCTCAGTAACTTTTTTTACTTTGAAATTAAACATTTAAAGTGCTTTGATGATGGAATGCAAGCTGCTTGTGAATAATCTATAATGTGTGCGTTCTTATTGTGTGCGTGCTTGTGTGCGCACATATGCCCTAGTTTAAATTATTCATCGTTCTCTTGATCCTTTCTCCCCGTTTTGAAGAGGATAAAGTTGATTATTTGGAGAACAAAAGGGCCCAGCCACTGATAAACAGCATGCCTGCGTAAAATAGAACCGGCTTTAGGATCTTTTTATTTTGGAATGCTATCTGGGGTAACCAAGCCAGCTGGTTCTTAAACGTAATCCTTTGCAGCCACCATGTGTCCATGAATAGAAAGTGCAGACAGCTAAAAAGGATGTTTTTTAAAGTACACCACGTTATCACGTGTCCAACACAACAATGTGTTGCAGTTTGTAGGCCTTTTTGTGTTTTTAAAACCTACTTCTCGTTGAGCCCTGCTCTTTGCATCTTTCTAAATACCCAGTGAGAAAAAAGACTGCCCATCGATCTCCCTTTGTTTATCTCTCTGTGTCTATCAGATTCTGTGTCTGTCTGTCAGCCTTTCTGTCTGTTTGCAGACCGTGGAAAGAATAGGGGTTCTGAGGGTACATCCTCCTTAGGGGTACAGAGTTTACGTCCCCGGGGTAGGGGGGTATGTCCGCAGGGTATGGAGGAAAGAGTCTCAGGAGTGGAGCGGGTATGTCCTCATTGGTATGGACGTTCCCAGGGGTACGAAGGGTACATTCTCAGGGGTACGAGGGTACATTCTCAGGGGTACGAGGGTACATTCTCGGGGGTAAACCAAACACTCACGTGAGACCCTTGAAGCCCCGGCGGCAGCTGCAGAGGAATGCGTTGCCGATGGCCTTACAGGCGCCGCTGTTCTGACAGGGGTTGGGCACGCAGGCCGTGATCTCTGTCTCACAGCGCCCCCCGGTGTACTGTGGACTGCAACTGCAGGCAAAACCTAAGAAAAGAGATCCATGAGAGAGATAGGGAGATGGAGAGTTGGGTTTTCGGCAAGTTGAGTGGAAAGAGGGGCAGAAATTGATAGATGAGGTGGGAGAGATAAAACGTAACAGGGAGAGGGGAGAGAGGAGGAGGTGTTAATTAAGAATTTAATATAAACTCAGAGCGGCCAAACCACAATGGCTACATACAGGCAAACCCCCTCATAAACATGTGGCTGAACAATGGTGCATGTTGACACGTGTTATCATGCACAGACCGCTGTCTGCAGAAAAATACAAATAAACAAAAACCAAGATTTGAATACACATTGTCTGAGCGCTGGCTTCTACACCGGGGAGACTTGGCTCAGGGTTTGACAGGATCCTGCCAAGAGTAAACACCCATATACACACGCCCCCTGGGAAATCACTGGCATCTAATACCTGCACACAGTTCATCACAGTGGTGCAACACACATAAAGGAATACCCATATGTACAAAGAAGATCTGGCATGACAACAGGATTTAAACATAATCTATATAAATAAATATCTGTGGAGCCAAAACCCAACCACTACGACCTTTACGCAGGGCAATGATGTAATTGCAAAGGACAAGTCATGGGCAGTGACAGGTCCAGGAAAGCTTTGCTCTTTTCAAGTCTTGCCGGCCTTTCCCACAACCATTGTGTGTATTTGTTTGTGTGTATTTGTTTGTGTGTGTGTGTGTGTGTGTGTGTGTGTGTGTGTGTGTGTGTGTGTGTGTGTGTGTGTGTGTGTGTGTGTGTGTGTGTGTGTGTGTGTGTGTGTGTGTGTGTGTGTACATTTGTCCGAAGGTAGCTGGTCTGACACTAACCTTAGCAAGCCTTCCTCTATCATGTCCACATCTTTGTACCCCTTGGGTATAGTGCCAAGTTAACAGAGAGTACACATTGGCATTCCAACTGTGAGGGTGATGTGGATGTGCTTCTTCAAACTACTTTATTTTACACCTGTTTTACACATTTTTCTTGGAAATATTGTGGGAACTTTTTGATTGAATTGAATTTCAATAGACTGGGATATTGAAACACAGAGAGCGAGAGAGAGAGAGAGAGAGAGAGAGAGAGAGAGAGAGAGAGAGAGAGAGACAGAGACAGAGACAGAGACAGGGAGAGAGAGAAAGAGAGAGTAAGAAAGAGAGACAAAGAGAGAGCGGGGGAGAAAGGAAGAGAATTAGAGAGAGAGAGAGAGAGAGAGAGAGAGAGAGAGAGAGAGAGAGAGAGAGAGAGAGAGAGAGAGAGAGAGAGAGAGAGAGAGAGTGATTTGAATCCTTTATTTAACCATTTAAAAGAACAGCACTCCAGGCAAAGAAACCTCTGCTGTGTACAGCAGAAAAGACGCCAGAATTGACCCCTAACACTCATGAATGAAAAAGAAAAGCACCACTCTCCCTCATCTTGCACTGTACATAGAGCACTGCCCAGGGGCGAGAGAATGTTAACAACTAAAAGCCTCAACATCATCACAGACAAAGAGAAAAGGAGAGGGACAGAGACAGAGAAGAAAACAGAGAAAGAGTGAGAGAGAGACAGAGCGAGAGGCAGAGAGACAGAGTGAAAGATCGAGAGAGAGAGACAGAGAGAGATAGAGTGAGACAGAGATAGTATAGCGAGAGTGATTGATATGAGACAGTGCGAGCGTGAAGCCAGTCGATAAGATAAGACGTCTGGTGAGACAGTCGACGTGATGAGAAACAGAACAAAGAAGCCTGGCCTGCAGACAGAACGGGAGGGGGGGAGAGAGCCAAAAGTGGGCGCTGATGGTTCCTCATTACATATTTACTGGCAGTTAATTGCCGATTTGGGCGTGGAGGAGCGAGGCTTGCATTGGTGCGTGAGCCAGCTGGCGGGGCTTTGACGGTCTATCAGACTGCTGATCAAAGGACTTGAAGGGCCCGGCCCTCTGTCTAGACCCGGGTGACTCCACCAGCCCGACACCATCCATTCTGTTCTGCACACCTCAAATCCAGCGCAATGGCCGTCAGCGGTAGACAGACACACACACACACACACACACACACACACACACACACACACACACACACACACACACACACACACACACACACACACACACACACACACACACACACGCATGCAACCCTGCTGTAAAAAATACACAGGCTGATGGAACTTCAACTGACCACAATCCAACAAAGAAGAAGAAGAATAGAGAGAGCCGACTGCTTTCTGCTTCATTCTTCGATGATTGTTTTTTTTATCACAGAAAACCCATCACACCGAGCACAGGCAGCTAGTTCAGTAGTTCAGTAGTAGTATCATAAAATGAGGAAGCCCTACATGACCAAAGACGTTGTGTCAGGATGGGGAGTTTATAGGCTGTCTCTGTTTTGTAGAGTGATTCCATTGTCAGCGCGCCTTGTTTGTTTTCCATTATTTTTGTTCTTTTTATTTTGACTATTGATAACAGGGGGTTGTGCACATTTCGTTGCAGGACACACAACAAAGCAGGACACAGCAGCAGACCCAGCTCTGTTAAGGGTTGTTGCATGATGGACCACTTTCTCTCTCTTCGCCCCTCGCTTGTTTTGATATGTGAGGGTAGTGCTGGGTTGTTTACTTGTCGAGGGGACTGTGTGTACCGGGACTCAGTAGAAACGAATCATGTTATGTTGTTGCCTCACTCCTCTCTTTGTTTTTCTCTAATGTTGACGCTATCTCTCGTCGCAGAAACGTTTGGCTCCCCAGAGGGACTTTATGGGGTTATGATGCCCAACACACAACCTCTTCGGATGGTAGGGATTGCGTCAGTGTTGCATGGGCGAAGGAAAGATGGACGCCCAGATAGTCTTCTGCTATTCGCTCTCCCTGCTTTAAAGTAATATCCGTAAGGAGGACACAGCGAGAGGGTACAAACCATGCACTGCTGTTCCACATCACATTGTCTCATCACATGGCAGGCATCACTTATGTATCCCCATTACTCCATTTAGTACTTTACTGATGAGTAGAGTTGAACTAAGTAGACGTAACCCGGCCATACATTACAGTAACCTCCATCACAGCCATCCACAGGAAGCAGGTAATTACAGGGCAAAGGGTTAATGCTTCTTTAAAAGCGGTTAACGGGGTCGATATGAGACGGAACAGAGCACCTACGAGGTCGATGGCTATTTCACAGTTCTGTTTCCCATTGCAATGCTGGTTCACAGCAGGTCAAAAGATAAATATCTAGATTCCCAAACCGCTTTACACGTGCGGTTTACAAGGGATCCCAGCTTGATATGCTACAGCACATACAGGTTTAAAGCTCACATTGTCCATGGTTCACACAATCTCAGAGAATGGGAAAAGGTGTTGGGTAGTTTACATAGTTGTTACAAACAATTATTAAATTATAACATATGTATGCATGAATGTCCAAATGTGATCAATTTGAAAAAATAGATCACATAAATGCGCAATAAACATATTGCTAATTGTTTCTACATTGTTACTCCACACATATAACCTCCCGAACAGGCTGAGACGTTCTCATGCGCTTCGGGCGACTCACCACCAGATGGCAGACTCGTGCAGGTGGCGCCGTTGAGGCAGGGCTGTTTGAGGCAGGCGTCGGGGTAGAGGACACAGCCCAGCTTCAGCTCCGTGAGGCCAACCACCTCGGCGTAGCGTGAGCGCTTGTTCTGCAGCGGCAGCTCATTGTCGTTCAGCATCACTGAGTCCAGGCAGCCCTGGAAGCCGTCCAACACCAGCGGACCCTTCTTGGAGTCCGTCAGGCTGCGTGAGTTGGTAGGCTGCACCTGGAGCACGGAGCGGAGGAGGGTGGAAGGGAGAGAAGGAAGGAAGCATGGAAGGGAGAGAGGTGAGGATTGAAAGACACTCACAGTCATATAGAGGTACTGAAACGCCCACCTATATTTTTGTTAGTGGCTAGACTGTAAAAGTTAATAGCTGAACGGTTATAGTTAGTAGATCATAGTATTGTTTTTGTATATATCTACACTATATTAGCCTGGAAACAATCCTGATCACGTGTTGGATTCTGTTTGGCTCTATAAATCAGTCTTGACCTCTAGGAGCACACATTGATTTAAGTGGGCGGGAGTATTTGCCTTGACAGACAACCTCCCTCAGCCAATCAGCATTGCAAAACATGTGACGCCACGGCAGTGTGTTGTTCAGTGGATGAAGAAGAATGACCAAAACAATATGTCCACCGAGAAGCTCCGCTAGGGCATAATCTTGTTTTGGTTTAATAGTTGTTCTTGAGTCGATTTCTGCAATAACTGCACTTA
>NC_044063.1:24541906-24551906 GCF_902167405.1 Gadus morhua
GTCACCGCCTCGCGAAGCATCTCGGCCGAGGCCTGCTCCACGCGCACGCTCACCGGCACCGGCACGGCGAAGCGGCCGTCGCTCACGCTGGCGTTGAGGGAGTAGCTGCCGGCGTCCAGGCCGCCCAGCGCGATGATCTTGCCGTCGTGCGGGCTGATCTTGAAGAGGCTGCGCTGGAGCGGCGCTGCGTGCCCGTAACCCAGTGCGTCATAGGGGTCGGCGTCGGTGGCGTGCAGCTGGCCAATGACGCCGCCGGGGAACTCGTCCTCCATGGTGACGATGATGACCTCAAGGGGCAGCGCCACGGGCCGGTGCAGGCTCTCCTCGATCACCCGCACAGTCAGCGTGGACGAGGAGGACAGCCGCGGCTTGCCAGAGTCCCTCACCTGGAATGGGAGAGGACAGTTAGAACCATGGCCGAACCAGGAGCACCTTGCTTACTTGCTCACTCAGTACTGAACATACTAATAACATATGAGGAAGATAATGGTGAGGTGTTGTTGACAACTGCAACAATCTGGAAAGCTGTCATCGATTATATCAGTCACAGCTAAATGATGCAAGTTATTGTAGATAAATAACTGCGCTGGCCAAAAGCAATGTTTACAACAGGTAACTTATCCTCAATGCAATTACTCTATTAAACAGGACCTGCAGAACTGCTGTGTTCAAAAACTCCTGTTTTAATGTCTCGCAAAAGCTCATTTCCTGCCCATGCTGGAGAGTAAAGTCTTATTCTATTCTATTCAATTTTATTGAAAGAAAACGGGAAGTTTGGTGCATTTGTCTCTCGTGTTCGTTGTCTCTATTCTACATTAATTGAATCAATCAATCAACCCCCGGTCACATTTGTGGATATTTTTTTATCTAAATCATTCTGCATTGAATAATTGAATTGCATCAAATGGAATTTTGTTAACAGCAGAGATATCATGAGGAATGAAGAATTATATTATCAGTCATATTGCCTCATTGTAAGAGTCACGCCACCAGTCCATGTGTCACATTGTGCTGCCCACGTCACACTGTGCCCTTCAACTCACCAGAGGGCCATTCATCAGACTGGATGAGATAATGAAACAATGTAGGAAATACTGAGAATAAAGTACCCCAGGCCAGGGGAATTGCTCAGTCCTTGAAAAAATGATTACACTGATAGCCCAAAATCGCTTAATGTGCCATTAAAGAGCTTTTATAGTGGATCAAGGTCGCGACTAGGATGATAATAACGAAGAAGCCGGGGACGGTTTACCTAACAAGCTTCTACTCTATCGCAGCGAGAGATCAAGGTGAAAACAAGAACGCATTATTGGTACAATAAGAAGTCCCCAGCCCCCTTTGCGCACACATTTGCAAGTTGTTTGCATCCGGTGTTTGTTTCCTACCTGAATCTGGATAACATACTGGGGGGCCAGGTCCCTCCGGAACACCTGATTGGCCACCAGCGTGCCGTCCTTCTCCAGCACAAACTCCCCTCCCTCGTTGCCCGTCAGGATGCGGAAGTCGAAGGGAGGGCCGTTGTGGGAGGAGTCCTGGTCCACCACGGACAGCTGGAGGATGCTGGTACCGATGGGCTTGTTCTCCTGCGTGGCCCAAGAACAGGCACGTGTCAACAGGCTCTCTCTCAGGGTCCTTACACAACCATTGATTGCAGTTGTTACAGAGCGGTGATTATTCGACGACCAATTGATTGACCAAAGACATTCTGTGACAGCGAGTGATGCTCTTGTGGACACTCCCTGTCAATGTTACATGCTTGTCACAAAGTGCCTCCTACTGAATGTAAGGGTATTCACCCCTGGATCATCGGGCCACTTTTAATCTTTAATTCTCTCTCCCTAAGGGAAGGGAAGTGTCAATCCCCCCAAGGTCCATTTCTACACACACAGCGTAAGATATATCAGTCACTGAACAGGGTTCTCAATTCAAATGACAAATGAAAGGCTGTGTCTGGTGTGATTTAGATATGTATAACATGAAGGGAAGTATAGGAGGTATTTGTGTTTGTGTCTAGCAGGTTATTCCTTCTTAGGCCCAGGTACCTGTAAATTGCCTGTTGGGATCCATTCATGCTCAATGGATGGATCCCAATGTCTGTTCCTGGTGAAAGTGTGTATTCCTTTAAAATGGCTATGAATGCAATATAAAATGTGTCAATATTGTCATTCAGCATTTGGTTCATGCATGTGTACAGGGAGCAGTCAGGCCCGCCCCTTCCCTCCAGCAACCCTGTCAATCACACAGGCCTTATCTGCAAGATACAAGATGGCGGCACGTGCACAACGCACGGCTTGGCGTCTCTCTAGTTTTTGTGAATTAGTGTTTATTTACCTGGTTATCCACCTTTCAACTTTTCACTCAAAACACTCGAGCGAACCGAAAATACAACAGAAATTCACTATTGGATATACATCAAAGCTGCAAAAACGTAGTTTTGGATTACCCGTTCAACTTCGATCAGCTCCCTCGGAGCGGATCAGATCACCGCGACCCGATGGACAATTCTTACCGACCGGAAAGACTCGTAGACGGAGACGCGACCGCAGGCAGAAACAGGGTAAGCGAGGTGGAGTGCGTGCGAAGCTAAGGCTAAACCTGCGCCGAACTGCGCTGCCTAGCATCTTCCTTGCCAACGTGTGTTCTTTGTTCAACAAGCTGGACGAACTCAAGATATGGACAATCACACCGAAAATCCTTAAGGACTGTAACGTCATGTTTTTCACTGAAACTTGGCTTAACAAAGACATCCCAACAAGCCTGGTGAAACTAGAAGGACGCTCTATCTTCAGAGCGGACAGGACTGCAGAGACTACGGGTAAGAGCAGAGGAGGCGGCTTATGCATTTATGTAAACAAAACATGGTGCACGGACTACGTCACTGTTGATGCCCATTGCTCTGCTGATCTCGAGAATTTAATCGCAAGATGCAGGCCCTTCTACCTTCCACGTGAGCTCAGCTGCATTTTCGCTATTGCTGTGTATGTTCCAACTGATTACAACAGTAAAGCGGAAATGAAGGAACTTTCCATTGCCATTAATAAGCTTCAGACTAAACATCCAGATGGGTCTTTTAATGTCACCGGAAACTTTAACTATTGCAACCCGAGAACTGTTCACCCTAAACTTTCACCAAAATGTTACTTGCCTCACAAGAGGGAGTAAATCTCTAGACCATTGTTATACTAATGTTGCTGCTGCCTACAAAGTCACACCCCTCCCTAACCTTGGTCATTCTGACCACATTTCCCTGTTTCTCACGCCAAAATACTCCCCTCTCATTAAATGTGTGAGACCCACAACAAAGACCGTTAAGGTCTGGATGGAAGATGCAGATCCCACTCTACAAGACCAACTTCAACTTCAAGATTTTTTTGCTGATGCCATCAAGGACTCCCATACCAACATTCACACCGTAGCCAAATCTGTCATGGATAACCTCAACGTGTGTGCAGAGGGAGTGACTACACACAAAACAGTGAAACTATTCCATAACCAGAAACCGTGGATGAACAAGGAAGTTCGCCTTCTCCTCAAGGCCTGGGATGCAGGCTTCAGGTCGGGAGAACAGGAGGCCTACAGCTCTACCAGATCCAATCTGAGGAAAATAATATCCAGGGCCAAACACAACTACAAGCAAAGGATTGAAGAGCACTTGAACTCCTCCGACCCCCGGCGTAAGTGGCAAGGCCTACATACACTCACCAACAAATCCTCATGCAACTCTCCCCCACCCTCCTCCACTTCCCTCCCAGACGAACTGAACCACTTCTACGCTCATTTGGATCGGGAGAACAAGGATGCAGCCTTCAAGTCAGCTGTTTCAACAGACGAGGACACACTCCAACTCTCCACCTCAGAGGTCTGCGACATCCTGACCAGGGTGAATGCTCGTAAAGCTGCTGGCCCTGATGGAGTCCCCGGACATGTGCTGCAAGCCTGCACTGAGCAGTTTGCTGGTGTCTTCACTGACATATTCAACATCTCACTAGCCCAGTCCCAAAATGTTTTCAATAGCTGGTCTTCTCACATCTGAAATCCTGCCTGCCCACTTCACTGGACCCGTACCAATTTGCCTACCAAAGCAACCGATCAACAGAGGATGCTATCTCCACAGTGCTCCACCTAGCACTCACCCACCTGGAGAGCCCATAGATATAATTTGTTAGAATGCTGTTTATTGACTTTAGTTCCACATTCAACACTGTGATCCCCTCCAAGCTGATCTCCAAGCTCAGTCAGCTTGGCATCAGCAAGGCACTGAGGTGGAGCGTGATTTTAACTTCAAGTTCCTTGGGGTCCACATCACAAAAAATCTTTCTTGGTCCCTCAACTCCTCCAGTCTGGTGAAGAAGGCGCATCAGCGCCTTCACAGGATTCTATCAGACTTCTACTGCTGTACCACTGAGAGCATACTTACAAATTGCATCTCTGTATGGTACGGCAACTGCAACGCTGCTGACCGCAAGGCACTACAAAGAGTAGTCAACTCTGCCCAGAGGACTATTGGCTGTCCACTCCCCCCCATCCACAACACATACCATGACCACTGCTTAAACAAAGCCAAATCCATTGTCAAGGATGACACCCACCCAAACCGCACCAGCAGGCACAAGTATAGCTTCTTTCCAGAGGCTGTAACACTGTTGAACAAACCCCAACCCCCCGTGTAGAACTTGACTATAAATGGTTACCTGCTTACCTGTTGCATCTCACTTTATGCAATGTTCAACCTGTTTACATTTACTGCCTAGCACTGTATAACTGTTTACACTCATTACTGCACTGAACTGCACTGTCTAGCACTTGACTTTTAAATGGCTACCTGCTTACCTGATGCATTTCACTCTCTGAACTGTTTACCTGTTTAAATGTATTGCTTTGTACTATATAACTGTTTACATTCATTACGGCACTGTATCACCTATTGCCCTTGCACGGCTATCGCAAAAAAGAAAAAAATCCTGCACTATACTTTTATAACTTTTATTATATAGTCCATGACCTAACCAAAACCTGCACAATATACATAGATATACTACATGTATATGTATAGTATTGATATATAAATGTCTATTATACTCTCGATACATAATCCTCCTATACTTCTGACAAACCTGTAATTATAACCTTACACTGTACTAAAATAGTACTTTGGTATTTCAATGCTTCTTTTGCACTTCGGGTTAGATGTCAAATGCATTATATTGTACTCTGCTAGTGACAATAAAATGTAATCTAATGTAATCTAATGTAATCTAATCTTACCTGTATGACAGTGGTGAGGTTGGCCGGGTAGAAGGTGGGCGGGTTGTCGTTGATGTCGGCGATGTCTATGTTGACCGTGACGGTGGAGGACAGGGCGGGAGAGCCACTGTCCAGAGCCCTGACTGCCAAGGTGTAGCCCGAGACCTGGGGGAGGACATGGAGGGGAGAGCAGCTTTACCGGATTGAACAGGCTTTGAGGAGTGTCGAGGGCTGCGGAGGAGGCAGCGCACAAGCAGTCCTTTCAAATGTTCCAAGGTGGATTTACTGATGTTGATGCTCACTGAGACAGCCTCACAGCGAGAGCCAGCTCACTCCAGCTTTGCTCTGAACTGGGTTCACGGCTACGGGGGGAACTTTTGTTTTCGGAATCGCCAAGGAGACTTGATTTGCCGAATTTCAAGGAAACATGACATGCTTAATTCATTTTTTTTCTTAAATAAAAGTTTCAGAAATGCAAATAAGATTCAGGAACTCACATGAATTATGGTGAGACAGCATTTTTGGTGAAGGACGTGATGTAACACCTTGACAACATTTCCATGGCAACCTTGCCTTCCTAAGCTCTCTCAATAATGGTGACCTTTTCACAAACGAGGACCTACTGGGAACCGCTACCACATAAGAATCTAGGTTAAAGGTGTCTTCCTAGCATCATAATACACAGCCTTGAATTGTGAAATTCCTCCCATCTTGTCTCATCAACCAGCATCGATGGACACAAAGTTGACAAACGTCACTTCTAGCATACAAAGCAGTGCATTGTGGTCGATGTTGGACATAATCCAAGGATCAGAGTAAATCTTGGATATCAGGAGAAACCTTTGATATCTCAGCCCTGAGCAGCTGCTGCACTAACTGGGATCGTCCCCTTGGATTATTGTAACGTCTTTCTGAGATGTCTTCACTTTATTCTGAGGGTGCTGTGGGTTTTCCGTTCATCCATCTCCAAAGTAAAGGCCCAACCAAGCATACAGTGGAGAAATGCAATAACAGCGCAGCGAAACAGCAGGCTGGTGCCTTTGAGATATGAGCATATGAGCTACAGTCGTGAACATATTCCGCCCCGCTTTGGCGAGGTAGAAATCGGAATAGCCTGTATTGGAAACGAGATGGTAGATGTGTATTGGAAATGGTTTACACTTACGCAGCCACACACACACAGACACACATGCACGCAGAGCTCTTCTTGTGATGACGATGTTGCGTTCAAGCAGTCACTCAGGGAGTGGTTTGTTTGCTCAAGCACAGCGAGGCTCCCGTAAACACACACACATACCTGCAAAAGGCTGATCTAGGGACTTCAGATCCCGTCAAATTACAGAGACCACTTTCATCAGCCACACACACACACACACACACACACACACACACACACACACACACACACACACACACACATACACACACACACACACACACACACACACACACACACACACACACACACACACACACACACACACACACACACACACACACACACACACAACCTGTCATTCTCTTTCTGAGCACACTCAGATCAGCTCTTGCCAAGTGCAGCCCACTCATGAATTCTTTATAATGGGAATCGGAACACATCTGAACACTTGAAACTCCCTGGAGCAGGAATACATTAAAGTCATTTGAAGATGCTCGACACTTTGTGAATAAACAGGACTATGGTACATTTTTGTGTATCTAGAGGAGCGGTAGCGTTGATATTGGTTTTGTTGTCCTTCAACCCTCCAAATGATGTGTACGCGTGTAATAATTCTTATAACACTACATATTTTTTTTTTATCTTTCTTTGGGAGAGGTCTTTGCAATGCTGCGGTGACACAGTAACTGCCACAAAAAAAAAAAAAAAAAAGCAATCCAAATATGAGCCATTTTTTAGCAGGCTGCTACAGCACAGTCAGTGGTTTATCGACCAGCTCACACTTTAAAGGAACCGCTCAAGGTAGAGCCTGATATTGTTTACGTTGTTGCCGCCACCTGAAGATTAAATTACCAGTCCATCAATTGAAAGCATACAAACAAGCCGCCTTTGTTGTCGGCCTTGAATTTGTTTTAAAAACTGTAATATAAAGTGTGATGCTTTTAGGTGGAGACGATCCTCATGTCAACTACGTTGTTGGGATTATACATCACAAGCGATAAACACCGTAGCAGGTTTAAAGAGAGGAGACTACTTCTGGACTTGACTTGACATTTATTGTCTCCAGGTTAATTTTTACTTTGATCATCAGTAATTGTACAGATTTTGACGCAGTCTAGACAAAGTTTGTCTGACCAAACCTCTAAGAGGCTATTGTGTATAGCCAAAAGCTGATGAATTAATATCAAAAATTCAGGTTTTTTAGTTTGATTCAGAACAAATGTTGTTATGCTATGGCCTGATTGGTCGTCGGTTGGACAGGATTAACTTTGGATTTCGTGCGAATAACCCAAAGTAAAAAGATAGTTGGCTCAGTTGTCCTCAACTCTGTTTGTGTCCGGGGCCTGCCCGTAATTCCGACGCCTCATTGTTCCGACGTCTCTATGGTCGGAAATATTTCCCATTAGATCGACATGCCACTATGCCGACGGTTCAATGTTCCGAAAACGGAACCCATTGGTCCGAAGGTCCGTTTGTCCGACTTTTCAATAAGGAGGCGCATTAGGCCGACGGTTATGCCGAATATGTACATATAAAGAGTTTATATCTCGCTCTCGCTCTCTCTCACTCTCTCTCCAAAATAGCCTACAACATAGGCCTACATATCACGTTCATGATGAATATTGGAGAGCAAAGTGACAACGCTTCACTTCATTTCGACAGGGTGTTTCAGCCCCATGGACAGAGAGCGTATAGGTCTAATTCTCAACACGGGCACTCTCACTCTCACTCTCTCACACACACACACCCACACGCGCACGCACACACACACACGGTATGAGGTATAAGTTGACTAAATCAATACCAGCAAAATTATTTAGGCTAAAAGGCCACTGTAAACACAGTAAACAACACATATAGTCCCACACACAGCTACTAAAGATAAAAATTGTATTTGTTTTTCACTCAGTTTGACTTCTTTACGGGAAAAGTATTAGTCCTTGTAGGCCTATAACGTGCGCTTCATAAATTCACCTCTTGTGGCCGTTCAAGCCCACAGCAACAGTCTGGCTTGGTGAAGTGCACTGCTGGAACTTGCCTATTGTTTTTTTTTTGGTTTCATAATCACACATGTGGAATTGTGCCTTGGCCTATGCGGCATATTGAACCGTCGGCCTAATGCGCCTCCTTTTTGAAAAGTCGGACAAACGGACCTTCGGACCAATGGGTTCCGTTTTCGGAACATTGAACCGTCGGCATAGTGGCATGTCGATCTAATGGGAAATATTTCTGACCATTGAGACGTCGGAACAATGAGGCGTCGGAATTACGGCATGGCACCTTGTGTCCAGGAACGCGGAGGTGCATATGATCAAGCTGTGGTCAAATGCTCTGGGATTGGCCACATGCTCTCGGGTTGCATTCAGTTGGATGCAAACAATTTCAGACCCCTGCCAAGTAAATTGATGGCTGTAGAAGGGGAGGGGATGTGTTTCCTTATTCTCTCAAATGGCTTTGTGTTCAGGACAAGTGCAGACGCATGATACATACTCCTTGGCAAGGGCAAAGACTTGTTTGCATCCATGTGTGTCTGTGATTGTTTATATATATATGTGTGTGTGTTGTATGGATCCATAGATGGTCTATATCCTCACCGTCTCGCGATCCAGATGCTTGTTGACCTTGATCATGCCGCTGAGCGGATCAATGAAGAACTGGTTCTCCCGGTCACCGTTGACGATGGAGTAGAGGATGTCACCGTTCACGGGACTGTCCACGTCCTCTGCTGTCAGCTGAGGACAAAACACAATGACGATGCATCACCATGCAGAGGCCTGATCAAGACTTAGTCAAAGAAGTACCCAGAGGTGCATGTGTCACCAGTTTACCCAGTGTTTGGCGTTACCTTCATGGCACCTCTACAGTGGCATGACATAGGGTGGGGGGGTGGGTGGCTGGGATGGCACATGTCTCGCCAGCATAAATTGTATGGGCAACCTAGAGTCCCTTACCTTAAAGATGACAGATTATATCACCAGGTGTGAGTATGATTAGCCGGTACAAGCCGTTCTGCCTCTTCTGACACAAGTGGGCGTGTCCGACTAGATGTGTGCTGGATAGATCAGTCTACCAGCCTACCCATTGGACTGCAACCTACGCTGCTCATCTATCCGTAATATATCTAAGTGGACACGCCCACTTGTGATATCAGGAGAGGAAGATTTGCAAAACTGCTTGTGACGGCTATTCACACTCACATAATATAATATGTCACCTTTAAAGGGCCGGACACACCACCACTATGTTTGCCAGTATATGGCCAGGACAGAGTACCCTATTTACCACCAAATCATAGCGCCGCACTGGGCTTTGATACCTGCAATGGTTGACTGGTTGATCCCCTGTGCCTCGCATTGTTAAAGAAACAGCGCAAAAAACTAAAGCGGCAGTATTGTATACTTGAGGTCGTGGCGTTAGGCCGCAGTCCGACAGCCGTCGACACGTGTTTGAGACGCACCTTGACCACTGACTCCCCGATGGCGGCGTCCTCCGACACCACGGCGGTGTAGAGGTCACGGCCAAAGGTGGGCGCGTTGTCGTTGACGTCCGTCAGGTTGACGTTGACGGTGGTGACGGCGCTGAGCGGCGGAGTGCCGC
>NC_044063.1:24556906-24564406 GCF_902167405.1 Gadus morhua
CCACGTCAGCGTCCGTGGCTCCGACCTGCAGCACCGCCCCGTCGACCGGGATGTCCTCCGAGACGGACGCCGTGTACAAGGGCTGGAGCGCGACAAACAGACAGAGTGCAGAGTTATTCACAACACTTGTCTTCGTAGGTGCAGCCCTTTATCCCGGTCGAGGCCACAGCAGCACTGTGACCAGGAGATCTGGTGTCAACAAAACAATTCATGCATGTTTCATCATCCGCACGCGTGAAGTAATGTCTGACGATACACCAATGCAAAAACAAATACAGATTCTCTTCTTGTAAGCCTGAGCAGCGGAGCCCTGTTTCATAACATGACACAGGAGGTTACAGTGGAGGAGATGGTCGTTAAAGCGCCCCTCCCTACCTGGTCACAGACAGGACTGTTGTCGTTTGTGTCCGTGACTGCGACTTCCACTGTTGCCCTGGTAACGAAGAGCCCGTCGCTGGCGGTGACGTTGAGCGTGTAAAGGTCCCGGTCCTCCCGGTCCAGCAGGCCCTTGACGTACATCTTCCACTCGCCCTGCACCAGGCCCAGGGCAAACACCCCGCCCCGGTTCCCCCCTGGACCACGGATGGAAAAGGACAAACAGGCGTGACGACAGGGTGACTGTCGGGACATTATGGTGCTCAGGCTTAAATAGGGGGCCCTGATTGGAGATTATCCTCATTCCCGCTACCAGAGCCACGTCAGATATTTACTAAATAAATTCCCGTTATTTTGACAAACTTCAGCCCACAGTGCTGAAGTTTCATATTTTTTTCCATATTTTTTCCATTCTATCTTTTATTTACCATCAGGGGATACACGCCCGGATTACCTCTCTGTACACCATTTGGTAAAAGTAATTTTCCTCAAATGACAGGAAATGTGTGTGTGCGTGTGTGTGTGTGTGTGTGTGTGTGTGTGTGTGTGTGTGTGTGTGTGTGTGTGTGTGTGTGTGTGTGTGTGTGTGTGTGTGTGTGTGTGTGTGTGTGTGTGTGTGTGTGTTTGTTTGTTTGTGTGTCAATGAGTGTGCGCATGTGCAAGCGCCTTTGTGTAGGGCTCAGTACTGTGGTGTGTCCTTCTGTGTAAACTTCCATGTCAACCACTGAGAGCCCTCCAACTACTGGAGCTCTCCCCCCTCAGTGCTCTGATCACTGATGAGTGCACCCACACACAGATGCACACTTCCACAAGCAACGGCTCACACCTCAACGCTAACCCGCTGGGCCTCACTCCCCTGCTGTACAAATAGTGGGAAATTTGGGTGTGTCTGTTGGGGTGTGGGGGGCTAGGAGATTGCAAGTCTGATGAGTAAGAAAATTAAAGTTTTCATTCACTAATTTCACTAAAGACAATTACATGTTAAAAGTGGTTATTTCATTTTTTATAGATGTAGGATGCACCTGTAAACAAATAAAGCTGCAAAGAAATTCTGGCCATCTCAGTGAATGCATGCTGTTTTGTGAACTGCTTTCATCAAGGTGTGTGAACACCTAATATAAATGAGGCTATCTTGAATATGGCAACACAAATGGATTACACCCCAAAATAATACTTAAGAATACAAAAAACAAACAAAACTCAAATAGCGTTATAGCATGAATTAAGCACCCGTGTTTAGCTTCAGATCAAATCGAATATGTCCCATTTCATACAGCAACAACCACACTATAACTGATTGGGTTTTATCTTCCGGCAGCAAGTGGAGAAATTCCTTTCGGTATGTCTACCCTATCTGCTTTGTGCACATCACATTGGTTTTCCTTTTTTATCTCGTGAGCGAGAAAGGTCACTTTTGGCTAGCTTTCTGAGTTACACACTTTTGGCGTTTCAATTCATTCACTTGGTTTTTTCCATGCTTTCCCTCCAGAGAAACCCAAAACCTAGGGCTATCATTGCTCTCTAGCCATCTAGCTGTCATCTATAAGGTCATGTCTTTCATTCTCAGCCGTCGTGTGTCTGCGTTGGCTTCATTAGAATGCCACCCAGCAGAGGATTCCCCGCCTATTTAAAAGTCCTTCATTAACGCTTCGCTTCCTCTTATCCTCTACCCACTAGCCTGCACTCCCCCATCAGCACTCCTGTCCTCTGTCACCCTTCTCTAGGGGCCCTCCCAGCTTCATCATTACTCTCTCACTTGTCAATTAGTAGGGAAGAATGCAGGGGAAGAAGGGTTCCTGATCAACATCTCTGTAATGAAGCGTTTGAGCCTTCCACCTGATTTCTTCTTTGTATCCGTTCTGCCATTGTTCCTATTTTTTAAACATCATTATCTTTTTCTTGGGCTTGTGCATGTAAATAAGGAAAGATACACAAAATGAACATTTAGCCAGTAATTGGCTGTCGTATTGTTGTCATTAGGGGATTGTTGCTATGACAGTGACCTCACATTGATTTGTCTGAATCAAAAAAATAAATAATTGAAAACTAAACATGAATTTAGTTTTTAACTTTAGGATGACTCATGCATCCCAAAGTTTGTGGCAAATATAGTAAATTATGACCAGAGGCCAGACAGCCTTCATCAAATACATGTCAGGTTGTGAAGTGTGTAAACAGTTTACTCAAACTATTTAATATCCCTTTGGCCTTGGGCAAGCTGTAATGTACTGGGCTACTGTCAAGGGGTGTGGAATGCTAATTTTCTGTAGAAAAATGTGCTAACACATATCTGGCAGAGCTGATATCAGCGTGAAGAAAAATTGCATTTCAGTGCAGGACACTGTTTGTTTTGTAATCAGGCCGAGTTCTAGATACATGCACACCCACTGTGCACACAGAAACATTATATGAATTATACATTGTATTGCATCTTTAATTTAATATGATGAGATTCATCCTCTTGTTTGCACATGGTTGTTATGATGGACAGTGATCAATCACGTAGCTCCCTGACAAGTTGATTAACCTTAATAATAACTCTTTTAAAACCGATACATTCATAAATAAATGTACATAAATCTGGTCACAAGGGAGGTTTAGCATCGGTTAAGCATGAACAAAGGGATGGCCAGAAATATCTAGGACAAGAACCAAAAAAATCACTTACCGGTTATGTGGTAGCTGACTTGGCGGTTAAGCGGAGAGCTGTCGTCATCTCTGGTGTTCAGCACTGCCACCACCTCCCCTGGTGGGTCGCTCTCTCGCACAGAGCCTTGATACCTCTCCTCCAGAAACGTTGGGGGGTTGTCATTGACATCAGTCACGACCACTGTCACCGAAGTGGTAGATGAAAGAGCAAG
Organism: Gadus morhua; assembly: GCF_902167405.1. Taxonomy (NCBI): domain Eukaryota; kingdom Metazoa; phylum Chordata; class Actinopteri; order Gadiformes; family Gadidae; genus Gadus; species Gadus morhua. The sequence continues at coordinate 24,560,143 of NC_044063.1, forward strand.
GTTCTCCCCGAGGTCATAGGCCACCACGGTGAACGTGTAGGACGGATCGGTCTCATGGTCCAGCTGTTTGAGTGTGGATATCCAACCGGAGTTGCTGTCGACGCTAAAGACGCCAACCAATCGGTCTTGTTCCCCTGCGGCTGGCTGGGTTGCTGTCCCAAGGCTGTAGGTCACCTGACCATTGGCTCCGGAGTCTGGATCCAATGCATGGACTTGGATTATTCTAGTTCCAACAGGCATTCCCTCCATGATCGTAGCCTCGTAAGAGTTGGATTCAAAGGCAGGCTTGTTGTCATTGAGGTCCAGCACCTTGACCTCAACATCTACCGTGGTCACAGAATCCAATTTTGCCTGCTGAACCGTCGCAGTGACCTTGAAATAGAAGGCTTTGATTACCTCATGGTCTAGATGCTTTTCAAGCTTAATGATGCCTGTATCCTTCTCCACCACCAATACCGCATCCTGGTTGTTCTCTCCAGTCTCACCATTCACCAGGGCAAAGGCAGCAGAGAGAGTAGCATGTCCAAGAAGAGTGCTGAGGCGCACCATCCCAATGGAAGCGCCTATGGGGGTGTCCTCTGGAATGGTGAATGAATACTGGGGCTGGGTGAAGGAGGGGATCAAAGCGTCTGGTGCGAGAACATGGATGTAAACCGATACCAGAGAATGTCTCACAGGGTTGCCGCTGTCCACAGCCTTGACAAAAAATGACAATACAGAGTTCCTCGTATGGCTGAAGCTTCCTTTTGTTACCATCCAACCATTGTCAGGGTCAATCTCCAGAATATCCACCACTGGTACATGGGCCTCACTGTAAAGGGAGTACGTCACTTTGGCATTTAAACCATTGTCAGGATCATAAGCTTGGATCTGGGTTACTAGAAATCCTTTGGCAACGTCAGATTTGACCGAAGCTCGATATTCAGTTGCACGGAACTGGGGTGCATTGTCATTTTCGTCCAATAGGGTAACTTGTACTGTGCAGTAAGAAGCACGGCCCCCAGAATCCTGGGCTTCAACTGCAAGAATTATGTCCTTATTGGCTGGGTCCTCACGGTCCAACTTCTCTACGGTAGTGATAAAACCATTTCCATCAATGCTAAATTGGTCCCTTCCCACATCGTTAACAAAAGAATAGGTGATTTTGCCAAAAGCCCCTGGGTCTGCATCAGTTGCCTTCACCTGAAATAGAGACATCACAAACAATGAATACATCTGGAAGTATAGATATATGCACACTGTAATTGTATCATGTATTAATATCATTGATAAAGAAAGAAAAGCAGATTTGAATTACCTGTATAACTTTGGTGCCAATGGCAGCATTTTCCCGTAGCTCTGCATCATATGTACTTAATCCAAAGAGTGGGCTGTGCAGGTTGGCCCCCAGCACTTTAACATGAACCTGTGCAGTGCTGGTGAAAACGCCGTCAGAGACTGAGACGTTCAAGCTGTAGGCAGGCTCCATCCGTTGCTTACGATGACCAGACAGAATTATAATCCCTGTTTTCGAGTCGATCAGGAAATTCATCCTCTCATTGCCGGATAGGATGCTGTACACCAGCTTTTCTGAATCTGAGCTGTCAGCATCAGACGCTTGGACACAGGTCACAAAGTGCCCCCTGGGTGCGAGCTCGCTGACGTAGGCCTCGTACAGGAGCTGGTTGAAGACCGGTGGATTGTCATTCATGTCATTCACTACAACCACAACTGACACCTCGCTCCTCAAAGGTGGGAACCCGTTATCCGTAGCCCTGACGGTGAAGTGATAGCTCTGGACTACCTCATGGTCAAGCATACGAGCGGTTAGGATTAAGCCGCTGCTACTATCAATGTGGAAGTAGTCTGTGCTGTTGTGAGTGTCTGAGAAAATCTGGTAGCGTACTATGCTGTTCTTTTCTGAGTCCGAGTCTGTAGCGATAACTTGAAGCACTGGAGTACCAATCATAGCGGTTTCTGACAAGACAGCCCTGTAAGACATTTTTTCGAACAAAGGTTGGTTGTCATTCACGTCTTGAACAATCACATCCACGTCTACTTCAGCACGGGCTCCAGTCAGATAATCCGTGGCTCTCACAGTTAGCCGGTAAGAGGAGGCTTTTTCGTAGTTCAGAGAGTGGATGACACTAATGACTCCTGTATCAAATCCAATGTCAAACTGAAGGGACGGATCTCCTTCCACAATAGTGTAGATAATGCTTTGACCTTCGGGGCTTGTGGCATTAATACCAAGTATTGGTGTGTGCACTGCAACATCCTCATTCACAGACACAGAATAGAATGGTTTGTCAAATACTGGCATAGCTTTGTTTACTACAGTGATGGGGAACTCTATGGTCGTAGAAAGAGGTGGGTGACCACTATCTCTGGCATAAATAACCATCTGGTATTCCACATTAGATAGGTCTGATTCAAAGGCCTTCTTGAGGGTGAGGATTCCTGTATGCCTGTTGATTTCAAAATGCCCGTGGCTGTCCTTTAGGTAGTAAGAAACCTCTCCATTGATTCCTTTGTCCCGGTCTACTGCCATGACTCTAAAGATATGTGAACCTGGCTCAGCCTCGACTTGTACAGCCGCATAATATGGCAGCCCAACAAATATAGGATTGTTGTCATTGATGTCCTCAACTTGGACTTTGACCATCACTCTAGCCACACGCTGGCGATCGTGTTCCCTTCCTGCTTCAACGACTAGCTCATAGTTTTCCTGCTCTTCTCTGTCAAAAGGTACTCCTGTGGTTTGAATTACGCCAGAAGTTGGCCGGATTCTAAATCGCGTGCCAGCATTTAACAGTGTGTACTGAAGAGGTTCATTAAGACGGTTTCCCACAGCATTGACAACAGCAACTTTGGTGATGTTTGTTATATTCTCTTGGATAGACGAAGAGTAGATACTTTGCCCAAAGCTCAGACCAGAGTCGAGAGCTTCCCTGACCAAAATGGTAACCAGAGCTGTGCTAGAGAATTTACCATCGGACACTTTCACATTCAGGCGGAAGCGTTCTTTCGAGAAGTTGTTGTTTTTAACAGTGATTATTCCACTTGAGGAATCAATGGCAAAGTGTTCCAAAATTCCATCTGTAAGGGAGTAGGTTAGCTCTGTAGGTACGTTTCGGTCAGGGTCAATGGCTGACACCTTCAGAGCCTCCACGCCCACATAGGTAGGGAGTAGCAAGACAGTCTCGTATGCATCGTGGGTGAAACGAGGAGGTGAATCATTGGTGTCAACTACCTCTATGATGACCTCGGTGGGACTGTCTGCTGTCAGCTGTGGTCGTCCACTGTCCCTTACATGAACATGAAACTGGAAACTAGAAAATGTCTCGTGGTCTAGATTGGCAATGGTCCTGATGGAGCCAGTGCCGGAGTCAACCGTAAAAAACAATTTGGCAGTATCCTCAACAATCTGATACACCAACAGCGCATTTTGATTATGGTCGGCGTCAGTCGCCTTTATCACCAAGGGGGAATCATCTGAATTAAGAACCACACTGTTGACTGGGGCAGCTTCGCTTATGCTACCACGGTAACTCAGATGCTGGAACACTGGGGTGTTGTCATTCTCATCCACGACTTGAATATGCAGGGTGGCATTTGAAGCCATCCCAGCCATGTTGGTGGCCTGGACTGTCAGCGTGTAGGATGTTTGGGTCTCATAGTCCAGGGACTTATGTGTAGTGATCACGCCGCTATATTGGTTTATCTGGAATTTCCGCTGGCTGTTGCCCTGTTTGATGTCATAGGTCAACGTGGATTGGCTCACTGCATTTATTGTTGTAACTGAAGTTCCAACTGCAACGTTCTCTGTGATTTCAGACTGGTACTCAGGTTGAGGGAATTTTGGTCCGGCATTATCAGAGAGGGTAACACTAATACGAGCAAGCGTGGTTGTGGACAGGGATGGGGAGCCATTGTCGGTGACTCGGACAGTCAGAACATAATGACCAATGGAAGACAGGTCCAAGTCACGAGCAACGGAAATGATACCCAAAACGGGCTCAATTTGGAATGCATTCCCAGCGTTTCCTAAAACAATAAAGAAGAAAATAAATATATGAAAATATTGTGTTTGAATTGGATGAATGTGTGAAGTACATTACTGTTTCATTTGATTAAATGTAAATAATGCATAATAAATAAATATAAATACTTTTTACCTCCTTCAATTGCGTAGTAAAGTTCTGCATTGGCCCCTTTGTCTTTGTCCAAAGCCGTTACCTGGACCACGGCCGACCCCACGGCCGCCGACTCATACACAGAGCCT
>NC_044063.1:24569406-24579406 GCF_902167405.1 Gadus morhua
AATGTAATTAAGTGATCTCAGCAATTGCGTTTGTCTCAGTAATTACAGGTACTCTGATTCCTGCTAACTTGAACAAGCTCGCAACAACACTTTTAACACTCTCCCACAACATATTCACCTTGGTTTACACAGAACACAAAGAAAAATTCCAAAAATGTTTGTTGGTAATTTTAACGTTAATACAACACTGAATATAGCACTGTATTAAGTAGCCAGTACCTTTCTTGCATAGTATGTACTATGAACAACACTTGGTACTTTATGGAAACTAAGTTGACTTGATTTCCCCCCGACCCCTTACCTGGGTGGTTGCCATGTTGGTGCCGTCGGTCACCTCCACGGTCATGTTGTAGAAGGAGCGTTGCTCGGCGTCCAGGGGCTTAGCGATGACAATGGTTCCCATGCCCTTCTCGATGTCAAAAAGGCTGTCTGCGTTCCCTCCTACAGGGGTCCAGAGAGCAAAGCACAGCTAGTCAGACAGGGGCGGCGGTGGTGACAGTGGACATGAGGGACGAGAGGGGATGGCTGTCATAAGGGAATGTTGTTGGGGGGGTGTGGGTGGGGGGTATACGCCATCTAAAAACAATTCCAAGGGGTTTGTGATGGAGATGATAATATTGAGATGCATTCCCACCAGGGTTACAGGTGGAGACAGCAACCATCTATTCACATAACCATAACTAGAAACATAACCATAAACACACGCACCGAGACGGATGCACACAAGCACCATCACACACACACACACACACACACACACACACACACACACACACACACACACACACACACACACACACAGTCACACCCAGTCACACACACACACACACACACACACACAAACACACAAACACACAAACATACAGTCACACCCAGTCACACACACACACACACACACACACACACACACACACACACACAAATATAAATACACACACATACACAAAGCAGTGTCTCCATTGACTAGGGAAGGGGAAGGGGTAATGTGGTGTGTGTACAGAGGACTGGAGGTTGTGCAATGAGTGTGTGTTGGACTTCATTCATTTGGATCCTCCAAGCTCACCACAAGGAGGAGGCAATTAACATGAATGCAAAACAAAATACAAAAATAAAAGCATGCCAACACAAAGAAGACCACACACTGGCAGACACATGAATAATGGCCATGCAGAAATGGTATTCAAAACACAGACAGGTCTATTTTCCTACCCATGACTAGCCATTACTGGAGGACAGCATAGGAGTGAGCGTCCTGTGTCACTAATGGGGTTGTAATCATTTAAGTAACAGCAACGGGGGGAGGGGGGGGGGGGGGGGATTCCAGAACTCTGTGCTGCGGTGACACATGGCGGACAGGGTTAGAAATTAAACAGCCACCCTGCCTTTTTGCATTATGCATGTGCTAAATTAAAAGTAACAGTGTCAACCGAGCCCCATTGGCATCAACGCACATGTCAGGAATTATGTAAAATAATTATGTGCCAGAATGATGTCTTATTAATAAGATTCTGGTCAGCCCAACGCCCTTTTAATGATTAGAAGATTACACCGCAGTAGTGAGTGCGTATACAGAGGCTGATTTCAGGGGGACTGTGTGTTTGTGTCTTTTTCTATGCAGGGGTGGCTGTGTGAGTCTGTGTGTATGTGTTTGTGTGTATAAGTAGGTGGCTGTGTGTCTGTCTGCATCTGTGTAGTCCCATATCTCTGAAGTAACGTGTCTGCTATGCTTGTCCCCAGGTTTCAACACACACACACACACACACACACACACACACACACACACACACACACACACACACACACACACACACACACACACACACACACACACACACACACACACACACACACGTGAGTGTGCGCGTCTGTGTGTGTGGGTGGCTGTGTCAGAGTGGGTGTGTGAATCCGTGGTGTAGACTCAAAAGGATTCCATGTCGGCGTCTCCGTCTAATAAATCCATGACCTCAGCCCTCCAACAGTCAGACATGTGTGTGTGTGTGTGTGCGTGGATGTTTCCGTGTCCATGTGCTTTTAGGTATTCCGTGTTGTGCTCACTCTCATGTCAATCCTGTGTCTCTGTGTGTGTGTGTGTGTGTGTGTGTGTGTGTGTGTGTGTGTGTGTGTGTGTGTGTGTGTGTGTGTGTGTGTGTGTGTGTGTGTGTGTGTGCCAATAAACAAGTTTCCTTTTCTAGTCCATCTTACCTCGTAGTTCACAGATATACAAACTCAAGTGCTTTTGGATAATATAAATTTTGTAGTGAAGTTAATCCAATGGTTTTCTTAAAGAGTACTGTGGCTTGGTCTAAAAACAGCTTTCCCAGTCTCTTTGACTTTCCCCAGGACTCAAGTTTTTAAGAGCTCCACACGTAAAACATGCGTTGAAAGCTAATATTATGTCATTATACTGCAATCCCTCAAGTTTCTGGGCTAATGTTGTAAAAGTAGGACTTTGGCTACTACTATAGATGGATTACATCAATCCATTGATACATGTATGAAACATTATCTAGTTTCATATGCCAGAGAATTTCTTTTGCTACTTTGTCTATGTCGTTAATCCTCAAAAAGTAACTAGTTTATATTCCTTCTCATGATAAACTACAACGAATAAGAAAGGTCACAAAATCATTTCCCGGTTGAAGCAAATTATAAGCAGGGAAGGATACGCTATCAAAACGAGCGGCTCTGCTGCAGCGATCATAGACAGCTTCAAAAGCCTCCGTGTCTGCCATTCCAAACCCCAAGATGCTTTCCCCTCGTTCCGGAATAGAATCCGGAAGAGGGAGACGGCCCTGATGGTTTGGCAGAGACCGGCGTGTCAAGGTTGGTACATATCTTTTATAAGTCTGCCGCTAAATTACAGAGGAACGAACCCCAAAACTCTGCAGCTAAATTCAGTTTCCTCCCATGTTTTTTTCCACTCTGGATAAGCGGGAACAACAAAACCAAAACACACAATGTAATTTGGGAGAGCCATAGGGGTTGGGAATGCCCAAGCCTTTCTCTCTTTATTTATTTCATAGAACAGGGGGAGGTCTATTTTTCTTCATTGTGCAGTAAGATTAAATGCTACCATTGTAAAGCACTGCTACCTGGAAACCCACCTATGCTTCTCTCAAAATGAGAACGTGATAAAAGACCGGGTCATTGGGTGCCTATCTGTTGGCGAGGGGGGCTAAAGCTACGTTGATGGGAACATTAAGTCAAAGAAGCCCATTATTGTATGTATGTGTGCTTGTGTGAGAGTGTTTGCTAATGTGTGAGAGTATGATGTTGTGGGTGCGCGTGTGAGAGCTGGAGCTGAGCAAGTCATCGTCACTATAGTGAGACGAATCTGCCAAACTCTGCAATTGATTAATACAGATGGGGCTGATACCCTAAAACGGTCATCCAAGCCTGATAGGCCCAGCAGATGTGGGTTAAGCCTGTGGTTAAAAACAAGCAGACAACCTCTTCTTGTGTTTTTAAAAAGGACGTGGCGCCTGTCCAGCATGAGCAGCTGAAATGACATATGGCCCATATACGACCTGTGGTCATGATATCATTAGGCTGGAGCCGGTTTGTTTTTGTAAGGGTCTGGTTTATAGGGGAAGACCGGCGGGCATAAACATGGACTGCATGCTTTTGACTGCAGGACAGAGAGAGGGAGTGAGGGAGAGAGAGAGCAAGAGCGAGAGCGAGAGAGAGAGAGAGAGAGAGAGAGAGAGAGAGAGAGTGAGAGAAAGAGAGAGAGAGAGAAAGAGAGAGAGAGAGAAAGAGAGTGCATTGACGATTTTATTGTTTGAGTGTGAGTGCACAGCATCCATGCAGTAGGTTATAGCATATGCCCTCCAAGTCTCCTTGCAGTTCTATCTCGTTTTATATCCTTGTCTAAGCGGTCCTGGGTTTTTTTAACAACTCGTGGTTTCCCGTTTGCAGACATCCAGCAGTGCTGATGATCCTCGTTATTCTCTGTTACAGTTACCGCCTCCCTCACCACCCTCATCCCCCTCCCTCATCCCCCTCCCTCATCCCCCTCCCCCAGCTCTTCTCCATCTCTTGACTCTCCTCACTCTCCTTAGAGTGAGGAGACGCGGCCAGGAGACGTGTTAGCTGCCTCCTTATCTCAGACCACCTGCCCTCGGCTGTCACTGCATCTCCTCTCTGTCCCAGCATGGGCTCACAAACTGTGGTACGTGTGTCTCATCTCCACCCCCTCCCCCTTCATCTCTGCGATAACCCCAGACGATTATGTTTATTTTTTTTGTTTATGCATAGGGTCCTCTGTCTTGGTCCTCTGTCTTAGTTTCTATCAGCCATTTCTGCCCATATCCTGCAGTGACTTTCAAGATCAAAATTGCTCTTACTCCCTACCTACCTACCTACCTACCTACCTACCTACCTACCTACCTACCTACCTACCTACCTACCTACCTACCTACCTACCTACCTACCTACCTACCTCCCCCCCTCTCTCTCTCTCTCTCTCTCTCTCTCTCTCTCTCTCTCTCTCTCTCTCTCTCTCTCTCTCTCTCGCTCCTCTAATTTCTCTTTCTCTCTTCCGTACTCCCTCTCTTTCTCAGCTCTGTGTGGGTCCTGAGGCAGTACTCAGCAGGAGGAGGAGGAAGACCCCGTGATGACCCCGTGATGACCCTGGGACAACCCCGCAATGGCCTCGTCCACTACCCTCTCGGACCTCCGGAGCCGTTCATATGTCTAATTGGGTCTGAAGTCGTCTGTAGGTGTCAGGCGCTTATACAACAACCAGGCACGACTGCGCTTGTCTGGGTGTGTGTGCGTGTGTGTGTGTGTGTGTGTGTGTGTATAAACATTTTTTTGTTGGTGAACACGTGGAAGATATGTTTTATATGTTATGTGTGATTTTGAGAAGGGACGGAGGGCAAAGTAAATATAGTGAGAATGACTTCTATACATGTAACAGCTGTGTGTGTGAGTGTGTGTTTGTGCTGGTGCCCGTGTGTGTGTGCCCATGTGCGTGTATGAGAGTGCATGCATGCCCACAAGCATGTGTGTGTGTGTGTGTGAGAGTGTGTGAGTATGTGCAGGGGCCTTAGCAAGTATGGTGCGAGCCATAATCCACAGAGGCTGTGATAGCGACTATAGCCATCCTCAGAGGCAACCGAGGCTGCTAATGCTGGGCCATTAGAAAGAGCTGTCGCCACGGTAACCTAGGGGGTTGGATGAGTAAGCCTTGGGGAGCAGCGAACTCTTGAAGAAATTGCCCCACAATATAATCTATCTATTAACCCAACCAAGAGAGAACACACACACACTCACTAGGACTGGGTGCTTGATACTTATTATTGTTTTCAACTTTGGTAATTCTCATTGCATTCAACATGTAATATATATATTTATATATATATATCTATAGAGAGAGATACAGTTTTGTTGTCTAATTAAAGATGTCTCGCAGGAATTATCACAATATAACAACTGTATTGCAATAACATTATGATAGACATTTGGGATATCGTTATCGTTCAAAAAATCCAATCATGCAAAAACTAATTAATTATACCTCCCCTAATACATATTCAAAATCAAACACAAAGACACTGATTCAGGACATAGAATACAGGCAAAGTTGCATACACACAAACTGAAGAATGGAAATAACCGACGTCCAACCCATAGAAAGACCAGGGTGCTGCTCCCCACCGCCCTGCCTACTGTGGTACGGCCCACTCCCAAAGCATTATACCAACAAATCAACCATCAACCCCACATCAAACCAGCCAATCACAGGAGAGCATGAGCGGCACTGCATGGCATTGTGGGAGAAGCACGAGCAGGAACAATGATTGCCAAATAAATAAATAAAGAACAACAAAAATAATGCTGGCAAGTCAGAAACATGAATGACAGGGTGATGACGATAAAGTGAAGGAAAAATAATGTTTGGGGGGAGGTGGGCAGGGTGAATTGAAGGCGGGCCTGGGAATGGGTGGTTTGGAAGTGGAAGTGAGATACCTTCTGTGGTACAGTTCCTGCCACAAGCGTTCTGCAGAATATAGAACATCTCGCGGAAAGGCCTGGGACCTTCCAGGCACGAAGCATTGTGGAGAGAGAGAGAGAGAGAGAGAGAGAGAGAGAGAGAGAGAGAGAGAGAGAGAGAGAGAGAGAGAGAGAGAGAGAGAGAGAGAGAGAGAGAGAGAGAGAGAGAGAGAGAGAGAGAGAGAGAGAGAGAGAGAGAGAGAGAAAGAAGGCAAAGAAAGGAGTGTGGGGTAAGCGAGAGAGGAAGAGCAAAGGTGAGGCACACAGGAAGGACAGAGAGGACAGTGGGAGGGGGAGGGGGCTGAGGAACACGTCTGTGACGTGGGCGCCGCTTGAGATGAGAGCCGGAGCGAGAACCATAGAGAGAAAACAGGAGAGATCAGTGAAGAGAGCACCGGGGGGGGGAGAGGCAGGAGGGAGCAGTGAAGTGGCGGACAGACGAGTGCTCATTTGAGGTTCAAAGCGTTAGAGAAATTAAAGTGAGAAACCGAACCCTCAGACTGAATGGAGTGGAATCAAGGTGAATTCTCGACTCTCCCTTTTGTGAACCGAATTAAGAATTAAATCAGCGTAACACAATCATGTATACAGAACTCGAGACTATTCAATGTTCCTATTACCCACTGGATTGTCAAATTGCATCATGCTAGGCAAACTGTATTTATTATAGATAAATATTTAAAGCTGAATTGAATACTGAGTTTAATGGCGAATTTGAGAAGATTTGTCAGGTCTGAGAAAAGACTGTTTATGAAGATATAACGGTTGAGGACTTTTATTTTTGAAGAGATAGGATAATCATAAATTAAGAGGTTGAAAAAGAGAGAGAGAGAGAGAGAGAGAGAGAGAGAGAGAGAGAGAGAGAGAGAGAGATAAAGAGAGAGAGAGGAAGAGAGAGAGCAATAGAGAGAGAGCGATAGAGAGAGTGAGAGAGAGAGAGCGAAAGAGATGCAGAAGGTGCTCGATAGCGATGGAGAATGCCGGAAGCACAAGCCAGACGGTATCTCCAACTGGACCACGCTGACGCATCAGTGACGATAACAAAAACAAGCAAAGGAAAAAGCGAATGGTGCACTCTGGGAAATGTGGTCCTTGGTCAGCATATTACTCAGTCCACTTACCACACAGGCAGATCGGCTGCCCTCAAGAGACATGAGTAAACAACTGCGTAGATGTAACTGTGTTATTTCATTGGTCAACATCTTCTGCAGTGTTGAGTGGCGTAAAATATTAATTGAATTACTTTATGGGTGGAATAATTTATTTCGCTTATTGAATCAAAGAGGGGTTTACTCGTATACCAAAATATCCTCACAAACGAAATTCTATGCGGCATCAGAGTCAAGCTTATAGCGCCTGGTATGACATAATCTCATTAAGTCTTTCAATTGGATGGGAGTGAACTTTGACGGATCAAAGGGATTTTAAGTGTGCCACGTTTGGCATTTCACGCTGTTCGAAGGAGTGTCACACTCGCTTTAATATTTGTCGCAATGGTTTTTAGTGGGAGCTAGTCCCAGCCTACGTAAGGCTGTGGTTAATACACACCCATAAAATGTGCTGATGTAAAACTGGAATAATTTGTGTCTTCAACAAAGTCACATCGTCAACAGAAAGAAGGGGGGGAGGGGGATTTGTGCTAGGTAGGATAGAAGAAGTTGAGCGGGGTTTGGGGGTTGGGGGGGGGGTACAGTAGCACGGATCATGCAGACCCGATAGGGCACAATGCCGTAGCTGCATCTCCTCATCACGTATTCACGTCTACACCTGCTGCACACGGGCAAAACTGTGGCAGCCACATGCATGCACCAAGCATGGGAGGCTGCTCCCTGACCCCCACCCTCCCACGATTACTCTTCCTTCAGATGTGATATAAGAGCACATCCCCAACCTTCTAGCAAAAATAATTAGAGTTAGCATTAGCGTTATTGTTAGCAAGTTGCACCACCACTTTCTGAGGTTAAGATAGGGTTAGGCTTGGTCACAGTGTAAGGTTGGGGTCAGCTTTACCTGTGATGTCAAACCACAGTGGGGTGGAGCTGTGTTGCATGGAGACCACGCCCACAATCTCGGCCACCCTGTCGTTCTCCATGACGGTGAAGTTGTAGAAGGCCTCCTCGAACTGCAGTGGCTGCGGCAGCGCCGCGGGACGCCGAATCCACTCGATGTGCAGCCGCGCGCTCGCAGACTTCTGCGGCCGCCCGTTGTCGGTGGCTTTGATCTGGAGCGGGGGTAGAACGACGAGAAGGAGAACATAAATACGCAGAAATCAAAGCTAGACGAATACAGTGCTATGCCAATTAGCATCAGAACACGTTGGCATCGCCAAACATCTGTTTAACCCATATATGACGACCATATGGGCTTAATCCGAATCAGAAATAATTAAATGATCCCTGGGGGGAAATGGGTCACGTTACAGTTGCCCCCATTCTGGAATATAAATACATATACATAGAAAAATTATAAGACTATTGAACATAAGAAACAAAGTATGAAGAAAAATGTTCCTTCTACTACAATATATATAGAAAAGAATATAAAACAGTGATATCCTATAATATCAAACAACTTCTTAAATATTGAGAAATGGGATCTATAAAGTGTTCAACTACATGCATAGGATAAATAATAATCTTACTTCCATGTACAGTATAAATAAATGTCTTACTGACAGAGTATGAGCCAAATACACTGAAGTAAAAAAAAAAATTGGAAAAGCGTAGAAGATTTCAACGCTTTACCTAAATGGCTACTAAATCTCTGACAGACATGAAAACATTTCTCATCCAAATAACCAACGTACACATAGCTTAATTAAATAAGATGAAGGTAGCGTTATTTCCATTCACATTATCAAAGTGCTCACTAATATGCCTATTTCGGCTCTACCGCTAACAACCTTAAACAAGAAGAGGTGTTTTGTCCGTGGTACCGTGAGAATGTCGTAGCTCCCGGCCGTGAAGGACTTGCGCGACGACACCATCGCCGTCTTGGGGTCGATGAAGAACTTGCCGTCCTCGTTGCCGTCGACGATGCTGTAGGAGAGGTCCGAGTTGGGCCCTTCGTCGCGGTCGTAGGCGAACACCCGGTAGATGGCCTCGCTCTTCTTGCGACGCTCCCTCTCCGGGAGCCGGATCTGGTACACCTTCTCCGGGAAGACGGGCTTGTTGTCGTTCTCGTCCATGACCTGGACCATCACCCACACCGTGCTCTGCTTGGCATTGGGCGGACCGTCCGTCACCGTCACCTGGGGAGGGGAGGACGGAGGGGGGATGGCCGTTGTTGTCAGAGGGAATCAGCGTTGGAAAGGGCCACAACCTCGTCCTAATTGTGTTGTTCATCCCACATCTGGGAGGGGTTTGAGGGTGGCTAGTGCTTCCCCAATCACCAACTGCAGGTGCAGAAGGGGACGCAGCTGCAAGTAATCAGTAATCAGGACAGTATGACGAAGACTTAACCGCTGCGAATGTGTGAGTCTGTTCTGAGCAGGAGAGATTAAGGCTAGGGCAACACTGGTGGTCGATATTTGAGTGAACTTTGAACTTTACCTAGATTTATATTTTTAGACCTTGCCCTGAACGGGCAGAAGGGAACAGACTTATGTGATCGGACAACAGACTAGCTTGACTCCTTGCGTGTCTCCTCAGAATGTTCCTTTAAAGATGAACAGAAAGACTCCCAGGTCCCTGTCTGGGAATTTCTCATCTCCAAATCATACATTATAAAAATTGCAAACAACACAACAGTAAAAGAAAAAAAGACACCAACAACCAGCTATTCTGAGCTGCTGTTTCTTGACAAATACGATAGCTTACATTGGCGTCTTAAAGAGGTAGAAAACATAATTTAATTTGGATTCTTTTTTTTATATTAAAATCCTGTGTCTCAGATCCAATTAATTGAGCTTGTATTGTACATCCACCATGATGAAAACTTTTGATTGTCTCTGACCACTAAGACATGAGCGGTGAGAAGGGGCTTGGAGTATGAAGGCTTATAA
>NC_044063.1:24584406-24614406 GCF_902167405.1 Gadus morhua
GGCTGTTCAAGCAAGACCAGAAATAAAACATTGAGTTGTTTGTGTTCAGTTAAGTCCTGAGACCCACGATCAATCTGACATCATGTGGATGCTGCTAGTGCCACTTAGGTTGGCGTCTGCAACACTTCCACTTCATCATCCAAGCACCCAGCTGGGCTGTTTACGGGCTGCATCATCGAGCCTGAACTATCTTCAAGGGCTTGGATGAATCACATTGCTTTTGTGTATCAATCACCAAGGGACTCTGCACTGTTGTGCACCTGAGTGTTTATGGGGAAAAAGACATTGAGCTAATTGAAAACATCTGAATAAATCTGCAACAATTGAATATTCCATACTTTGTGATATTCCGAAGGCCATCAGCCACTGACCGCTGTTGACATACGTGTTAGAACATTAATTCAGAGTCATGGTTGGCGGGACTAACAATGAGACTTTCTGGTTTCTTGGTTGAATGCAATATGTAAGTAAAGCCCAAAGCACAAGGACGTGTCAATAAAGACACAATTCATTGGTTTTAAGGGTTTGACAGCGAAACAACACAGCCCTGCTAGATTTGCGCTCTGTGTGCTTAGGGACTTTAGCCAACAGCCCCAGTATTCAAAGGCTAATGCACGAACCCGGAAGCTAAGACTGCATTCATTCATGTTGGCAGCTCGACCGTTCTAAAGGTATTGGGAGTGAGGTTCACACTGGACTGCACTCCCATGACACCGAGAACTATGTAGTGACATATAAGCGACTAAGTGCAATAGCATATCGCGCCTTGTGGCTACTATCCGAGCTGGCCAAGCTCCGTCCCACAGAGCAGAACGGGCAACACTGGTGCCCAGGCTACATAAGTGAATTCAGTGTTTACAAGGATAGAAAAAACATCTGTCCCGTTTGCTCTTCTCAGCCAACACGTCCCACTAAGTGAGTATCCCCTCCCAACGTAACAGTCTGTGTTTGGTTTATGCTTGCAGAAACTTCTCCTCCCCCAGGGATGTGCTTGGTTCTCCTCTTGCTGCACCTGGGTGCTTAATTGTAAAATGAGTTTCCTAAATTTAATTCAGTTCACCATGCTTAGATTCTCCATTGTTTATTTGTTATCTAGTGTCAGTGTTGACAGACAGACACCAAATTTTAAAAGACAGACCTCTATCCTACTCAGTAATCTATGTGCGTACAATACACATAATTAGCCATCAGTGGCAATAAGCTATTCCCATACAAGAAAAACAACCCACAGACAGATGGGCACAGTGAACCATGAACACAAACAGAGTAAGCAGAGCCATTAGACATTCTTAACATCCCTCCCGAAATAAGATAATATAATGCTAACGACTGAGTGCCATTTTTGAGCTGTGGACAGTCTGATTGTCCCCTGGCGTAATCTGAGCAACAGCTGTGTGTTCAAAATATTGTGCATCTTTACATGTATTTATGGTAAGCATGATTATGAGCAATTAGATGGAATCTCAATAATAACACCAATTACCCCATAGTGCAAAGGCAGGATGCCGGCAAAGTGTAACAACAAGATGGTAGCATGGCGCCAGTGTTGACAGTGCTTCTATCTGACTATTTAGCGAGCTGAAAACTACAGCAAAAACACTGCAAGCGCTACATTACCTTAACACACACATTGGACGCGCCCAAACCTAGAGCAAGGGGATGTTCTGTATAACTCTGGCCTGCTGTCTACCTCTCTCCTGGTAGCCATCGGGCTCAAGACCCAGCCAGGAATGCATTAACAATGGAATTATGCAATATTAGTGCAAACACCTAGCAGCCAAGATCAGCTTAATTACTGTAGCAGTGTTTTAGTGTGTTCTGGAGCAGTAGGTCTTAGAGAGAGAAAACCCAGGGAGAAGAGTTGAGATAGGGCCGGATAAGAGAGAGAGAGAGAGAGAGAGAGAGAGTGAGAGAGTGCGAGAGCGAGAGCGAGAGAGAGGAATAGGGAGAGAGAGGGAGGCCACCGCTGGCAATCGTTGAATTTGTACTGTAGTTACAATACGGTTCAGTCCTTCGGAAGTTAGGGAAAGGGGAAATAATTGAACAAACAAAACAAAAACCGAGGGTTTGGAATAACCTTGAAAGAGGCAATTGGAGAAGTGTTTGGACCAAAGTGTGCTGTGGTAGTAGAGAGAAGGATCTCTTTAATTCCCAGGGGCATACTGTACCAGTGCTGATAAAACAGTTCGATGTCCATTCAAAGTCTCCCTTTATTTGAATACCTTGCATGCCAAATGGCCAATAATCCACCATGAGCCTGGAGGGGAGAACACGCAGCTGGGGACGATGTGCATGGACTGGATTGCTTGGCATGACAAAATGGGGAATCTATATACTCAATCTATACTGTGCTTCTCGGAGCACAGAATTAATAATCTGATTTATCCCGATAAGTGCGGAAGAGCATTTCAATGTGAAAATCGAATTGAAACTAAATGAATGAAATGAAGTGACAGAGAGGAGCAGATTATGTCCTTCATGATTTATTGAGGAATGTGAACTATATGAATCATTTAGCCTTTTTTCCTGTAGGACAATAACTTGGGGCAATGTTCTTTTAGAATACACAAACATTGAATAACGTATGACAATGCAGGCATAGTGCTCACACAGGTACACCTTTTTTTTTTGTTGAAAAAAGTGACCCGTTCTTACTGCAGGTTCACTTCATGATGCAGAGAAAAAGGTGGACTAGCGCGCACAAATACACTTCGGGACGGAAGACCTTATTCCACATCATGTGGGAGTGAGGGGGCATGCCATAATTGAAAGGCAGGGGTGCGACCCCAGATCGCCTGGACGCCACCCTAAGAGCTGACCAGAGAATTGGAAGGAGCGGAGAAGAGACACGAGATATATCATTCAGTTCAGGGTCACGCAAACCCGTCTCCCTGTAATTGTCTGTCACACTATCTCTGCTGTCATCTCTGCTGTCGGACTAGGCTGGCCAGAGTGCCCGCTGAGGGAGTGTGCCTGTGTGTTTGTGTGCGAGAGAGTGAGAGAAAGAGAGAGAATTGTGTGTTTGTTGTGTGCGTGTGCATGTGTTTGTGTGTGTGCGTGAAAGGGTGTGCAATAGTGTGTGTATACAGTCGCCTCGTGGGAAGTGTCGGTGCTTGTTACGCCAGCTTGTCAATTTGTCCTGGCTTGTCCCTGCCTGAGCACTTCCTTGTATGTGGCCGTCCGATAGACGGCATTGAGAGAGTGTATTGATTTACACCGCCCCTCCAATTTGGAGGGAAAAGGATCAACTACAAAGATGTGTGTGTGTGTGTGTGTATGCCCTTGTTCATGTTTGCATGTGTGTGCGCACAAACACATGTGCTTGCGTGCGTGCATGTGTGTGTGTGTGTGTGTGTGTGTGTGTGTGTGTGTGTGTGTGTGTGAATGGGCATGCCAAGGTGGGGGTCTCTGTGGGAGAACAAACAATCGTACAGCAGCGAGAGGAAAGCTGTGCAAACAGCAAAGAGCGGTGAGAGAAAAATTTTACGTGAAAGTTGTAGAACACTTGTGTTTTGTACTAGGGCTGTTGCACCATCTGGTCCCACCGTCCTTGAGTTAATTAGACCTTGGTTTGATCAACTTTATAGAGTGAGAATTGGCTCAATTTAAGAGGCATCTAGCTGTATGGAAATATGTAAAATATAGACCTCTAATATATGTCTCTTTATCAGTTTTCCAATAGCGATAGGTCCGCCATGAGATATGTGTATTCCTACAAGTACAAACGTTAATAGCGAATTTTGAACTGATTTTCTGCTATCTGCTGATGAAAAATGACACCAGCAACCACGGCTAAAACAAGGGCCAATCAGAGAGGAGAAGAGAGGGTTTTGAGAGGGGCGCAAAAAAAAACGTGTTACGTTACACCGACATGAAAGCTGTCCTTGATCAGCAAAGAAAAATGAAGGCCGATCGTGACCTTTCTGTCACACTGCAAAGATCTGAGGGAAATCAAACAGCTTTTATGAGAGTGCTCAGTGGTGTGATTTGTGGGGTAGCCTACTTATTGAAATGTGTGACGCTGACCCCGAAGAAAGTCATCCATGTTAGTATGCCCTAGGGCTTTTGGGCTTGCAGGTTTTTAAATCAGAGGGAAGTCTTCAGACTTTCTAAGATGATATATAGCATATTTTCTTGTTTAGAAAACAATTATACAATGATTTACACACACGCTTATCGTTATGCTACGAATGACCCAAGACAATGCATTGTGTACCAAAAATATTCATATTCCAAAATCAATTTGAATCATCAATTAACAATGCCTGGATGGCAGCATTGGAAATCCATTTTATTTCATACCAGGACATAATTCCCCCCACCCCCCTGTCCACGACAAAGAGCGTAAACCCAGAGCCAATGTGATCCCTCTGTCAGCAGCTGGCCAAGGTAGCCCATTGTTTTTTCCCCCTCTTTTTTGGAGCAGACCTGTCAGATTAGCACGGCTGCTCCCGCTGCCACCGCTAAGACACGGTGCTGTCGTCAGATGTGAGCCATCTGGATGGGTTAAGGGTGTTTAATTAGCGGCGTGCGCTTGTGCTAACCGGCCGTGAATGGCGGGTGGGTCCCCATGTGTGGCTGGTGTGGCATGCCTCGGTCCAGAGCAGATTGCTCTGTGTGTGTGTGTGTGTTTGTGTGTGGCCTAGCAAGGGGAGCTGCACGGATAGGAAGAAAAGCAACGGATGGGATTGGGGCATCTCTAACATGATGCCGTGTGAGTGATAGAAACATATTTCTTTATTTTTTTATGTTCATAGGTTGAAATTGTCAAAATTTAGGAAAAACTAGGGTGGCATGGATATAAATATGTGAATCCATGGATTAGTAATGGAAGAAACATGTTGTATGTTTAAGAATGGCATGAAAATACACACACATATATATATATATATATATATATATATATATATATATATGTAGAGAGAGAGAGAGAGAGAGAGAGAGAGAGGGAGAGGGAGAGGGAGAGAGAGAGAGAGAGAGAGAGAGAGAGAGAGAGGGGAATAGGAAAGAGTGGAGTCTGTTGCTTACCATATAGATAGCTTTACTGAATAAATGAGGGAAGTCTAGGAATACCTGGAATTTTGAGAGCGAGGGAGAGAGCGAGACAGCGTGTGCGAGAGAGCGAGACAGAGAGAGAGAGAGAGAGAGAGAGAGAGAGAGAGAGAGAGAGAGAGTGATAGAGAGAGAAGAGATTCTATACATGTCATAAAATATAAATAGTAGTTCAACAAAATGAACAACTATTACAAATCAAAAGGAACAACACAAAGAACCAATTTAACCTCACATTGCATTGTTCCAAGATTCCCTCCCTTTACCGTGTAGAATAAAAACACCTCCATTTACCTTATGGTACATACATATGATGCAGACACCATCAGATACCTAACCCTAAAATAACAGACATGGCAACGCTGTGAGAATACTTGTTCTCTCGGCCTCTAAAACCTGTGTGTTGTTTCAGAAAGAAGGATGGTTGCCTTGACAGCAGCTAGCTAGGCCTGATTAACACAACAGCCTCTGGACAGAGCTGGTCTCTGACCTCATGGTGGCTGCCCTGGGAGCCAGCGGTGAGCTACCACCTGGGAGCAAAGAGGAAGATGTATGTGTCTGCATGGGTGCCGCTGTGTATAAGCGTGTGTATGTGTGTGTGTGTGTGTGTGTGTGTGTGTGTGTGTGTGTATGTGTGTGTGTGTGTGCGTGTGGACGCGTATGTTTCCATGTGTGTCTGTGTGTCGCTATGTTTGTGTGTGTGTGCGTTCCGTCTGTGGGTGAGTGAGTGAGTGAGTTAGTGAGTGTGTGTGTGTGTGTGTGTGTGTGTGTGTGTGTGTGTGTGTGTGTGTGTGTGTGTGTGTGTGTCAGTGTATATTAATGGGGTGAAGGTTGTATAAACCTTTTCCCTCGAAGACCACCAAGGGAGAGATAGGCTTAATCACAGCCCTAAAAATAGCAGTGTGCATCTGTGTTTGTGTGCGTGTGCGTGCGTGTGTGTGCGCGTGTGTGTGCGTGCTCAATGCTAAACGGTCTTGGTACCACCTGTGCATGGAAACGTTTTCCTAGTGGATAAATACAGTAGAGATGTGTGTGAATTTGAAAGTGTATATCGGAAAAAGCAACTACTGAACAATTCCCTGCAAGAGTCTCACCATGCTGCCGCGTTGCAGGGTTAAAATTACTAATGTTCTACAAGACGATTAATATTCCAAAGGGCTTTGCTAAACTAAACTCCATGCAGGAAAAGCCATTCCGAAAGCAACAAACTCAGTAAGTAAACCCTGTTAACACCTCTCCACTGCTAATTCTCTGCTAAATTGTAGCCTAGCGCCTGTTTCCTCTATTGGTAGTCCGTCATGGGGTAGCGAGGGCACATGATGTGCAATCAGCAACCAATTAGCGTTCGCTTAAGGCCAGGAAGCCTTGGTCCACCAAGTACAAGATTGAATTTTGCAACTACAACTAATGAGTCAACAAAACAATGAAGGCAGAAACACATCAAGTGTTAGAGAGAGAAGGTGAAATGGGTCCTTCCACTCATCAACGGAGACCAGTGGTTGTTCCCATCTGATCCTTGATGGCAGGTCCGTGGCATATATCCCATGTTAACACACGGAAATCGATTACCATGCAATATCTGGCTCTGATACACACAGGGACTGCACCAGAAGCATACTTTCAATCATGCAAACAGAAAAACTTTTTAAACCATTTTAAGACACCAAAACAAAAAGACACCAAGTAGAAATACCAATAGGGAGTTAACTATGTGTGTGTGTGCGGTAGGGCTGTCAACGAATATTCGAAGTTCGAATATTCGTTCGAAATGTATCCAAAAACGCGAATTCGAACGTGAAAATTAATATTCGAATGTGAAAAAACACTCCCGCGGTACAAGCGCCTCTATCTGCTTTGTGAATGAGCCTCTGTCTGTTCGCGATGTCCCTCATAATATTCGAATGTGAAAAAACACTCCCGCGGTACAAGTGTAACAGGCTAGTATTGTGAAGAGCGAATGTATTTTATCCCCTCGGGGTTTCCGTACTTGGATATAGGTATTCCAGCTCGGCTATGCCATTCAATAAGCATCCGAAGTACTAGCTCCCTGAGCTAGTACTACTAGCTCAGGGAGCTAGTAGTCTGGCTGGTGAAAGCTGCTATAACGCAATGTTCTCGGCAAAGTCCGAGACAGCTTTTTTTTCATGAATCCGAACGGTGCGTAGTTCTGGCCCTTTCGCTGGCATGGTGGAAGACGTAGGCGACATGCATTTTTTTCTTTATCGATTTTAATAGGCCTTCTCGATAAATGGTAAGCAAAGCAAGGAACGTTACCACTAGCATACTTTGTAACATTCAGAAGCGGGCGTCTTCTTCAGATTACTATAGTTTGCGCGCTTGCAGGTGTGGTGGTGAAATGCAAGCGATACAAAGTTGTGGCTTTTCATGATTAGGCCTCCACGTTACTGGGCTGTTTATATGATATATATATATCCCACTAATTTGAACCATGGTTTTGTCGCATTATTGACATATTGACGGCAACTGCATAAAATAGGCAACCAGATATTCGAATAGTTCGAATTCGTGATTTTTTTCCAAACGAACATTCGAATGTCATTTTTGAGCAATTTTGACAGCCCAAGTGTGCGGGCATTCACCTGGAACGTGCTAAATAAATATGCATAACACCCATGAATCTCGGTGTTTCACCTGCCTTGTCATATTCAGGCAAAGCGGGAGTGTCTTCTGAACAGCTCTTTGTAATCAACAACAAAATGGCACACAAGACCCTTTAAGAAACTTTTACTCCTGCAAACATGATGCAGTGTTGCCCCAATCTCCTCACTGAAGTCATCGTTGCCGCTGCCTTAAATCTGCCTCTCCATCGCCTTGGCTCAAATACCCGCATCGGTTATCCTCTTGTTTTCCCTTCAGGATTATGTTTTGAAATCTAAATCTTTTGGACCGGAACTCATCCCTTGCTTTCTCTCCCTAAGGTTGTCAGAAAAAAAGAACTGGAATTATATCATATACTACACTGATATATTCCTTCTGTCATTAACAAACTGTATTGGAAGTCGATAGGGAATGTTTTGCAGTGGAATATTTGCTTTGGTTTTTCAGTGACAGACCCCTAACTCTGTGCCTGGGTAAAGAGCCCGGTTATGTCCGTGGCTCCCATCTGTTCCTGTGCTGTGCTTCTGCTTGACTCTGCAGTGTTTCACCTCTGTGTTTGACAAACATGGTCACAATGTAAAATACACCCGGTCCTTTGACCCCGACCAAGCTGTCCAGCCAACGCTCTCTGTCGCCAATCCGCAGTGTGTTTCAAGGTGATGATAATCTCTATGGTGCTAGCATTGAATGTAGCATGGTGCTCGGTTGCTGGCTGGTGTTTGACGGCTCGAACAAGGGACTATGCAACAGTGCAATGGAGAGCAAAGAGAGGGATCGCTCCAGTTATTGGAGGCTGTACATTCCGAGATGCGGTTGTGTATAAAGTAATAGAGATTCATACTATTGTACATATTAAACGTATAGCTACAGATATCTTATTAGAAAATTGCTCAATCGGACAGAATATCACTTGAGTAAAATTCATGAGATAGCTCAAATATAATGTACATAAGTACCAGAAGTATTTAACTGGGTTAAAATGTACCTACGTATCAAACTGAAGAAGTAGATATATAGGTAAACGATTGGGGTAGCAATGATCACTGGAGTTGGTCTTCGGTAGTCATCCAGAAGCAGCGCTACTGCTTCATCCACTGCTTGTGGATGAGGAGGATGCGTTCAGACTGCTGCAATCTCTGTAGCTTGATGGACATCCACTTTGGATGTTCAGCAAATGTTATTTGGGCTTAACGTGCCTCAACTTGTTAGTAAGATCGGCAGTTATTCGCATGCATATGCAACGAGCTGAAGCGTAAAGAAGTACGTAAGGATAATTAATTTGCACAATAGGACAATTATTCCAGAATTTATTACGTAACGATAAATCCACTGCAAATGAATTGCGAAAACATTTAGTTTAAATGGAGTAAAGGTAAAGTGAAAGTCAAGAGTCTTAATAAATCTCAAGAAATGTACAGATACTCAAAATACGACTTAAGTACTCTAGTTTACACCACTGGGGAGCTGTACTATTCAGCAGTTGATGACGATATATACGGCATCATGCACATGTAAGAGGTCATTTTGGCCATACTGTCCAAATACACAGGTGTTTGGACAGTTTTGACATACATGCTGCTGAATATATTTCCAGTAGAAAACATAGCCCTAGTTTTCTTCGGGTTCGTTATACTCAAAATACGACTTAAGTACTCTAGTTTACACCACTGGGGAGCTGTACTATTCAGCAGTTGATGACGATATATACGGCATCATGCACATGTAAGAGGTCATGTTGGCCATACTGTCCAAATACACAGGTGTTTGGACAGTTTTGACATACATGCTGCTGAATATATTTCCAGTAGAAAACATAGCCCTAGTTTTCTTCGGGTTCGTTATGTTCCCTCATTGTAACACATGTTGACTACAAGCTGAGTAAACAACATAGTTCACTAGCATGTTATTATACCACCTCAGATAAAGCATTTGGGCTATAATAGCTGGCTATCATACTCACGCATTAAAGCAAAAGATACCAGAGCAAATAGAGGGAGATTTACGAAGCATAGCGTATGGAGTATAGAGTGACTGAATGCCATGGGCATATGGACGAGCTGTGCAGTTGCTCATCTATTTTTCATGAAAACAAAATCAAATATTCAACACACACCACCTAGAGGGAGAAGAAAAGGGTATCATACGTGGTTGGAGAGCAGGAGGAAAAGCGGCAGAAAATAAAGAAATAGGAAATAGAGATGAATGGCGCTCTGGACAGGGGTATTGCAAAGAAGATGATATGTTTGAAATTGCATCACAAACACACAGACATTTGCATGTAGATACTGAAAACATGTGGGGAGATTGTGGGAGTGATTCAATATGGGAGAGTGCGAAGTCTGAAAACTTGTTTACAGGGACATTGTGGAGGAGGTGTGAAAACAATCGGTTCCCAGAGCCAGAGGAAGGCTAAATGAAAGATGAATATAGTCACCGCCAATTAGCTCAAAGCAGGCTGGCATGCTTGCTCGGGGATCCTTCTCTTTCCCTCCATCCCTTTCCTTTGCTCTCTCCCTGCATCGCTTCGTCTCCTTTTTCTCCAATTCATATTGGTTGCTCTTCAATCAATCCCTCCGCTCCCACGCTCATTTATTTGGTTCAACAGGCTGTGCATGTGTGCTACGTAGTGTGTGTGACATATTTTACTAATTTCCCTTTTTCAGTAGAAAGCCTTTGGTACTCTGAAGCATTTTTGGACGTGGTGTCATTGCTGCTGCTGATGTCGCTCCGTGTCTGCTTATCTCCACTCCCCACCCCTAACCCTCTCTCTCTCTCTCTCTCTCTCTCTCTCTCTCTCTCTCTCTCTCTCTCTCTCTCTCTCTCTCTCTCTCTCTCTCTCTTGAGTATCGGTGGACGTGTCTGACAGAGATCCTCACAGTCACAGCCTTGCACATTAAAGCCAACGCAGTGAGAAAACAACCGGAACACATGCTTGCTTTGACACACAATGCATACAATCACACATGTCTCCCCCCCCCCCCCCCCCCACACACACACAAACTGTGTGTGTGTGTTTGTGTGTGTGTCACTTGCATACAATAAGTAATCATCAACATGAATGCAGCCATAAATATGAACTGGAAAGCAGACACCTAGCTGAAACCATAAAGCTGCTGTCAGCACTTTATTTGGATTAAATTATTTTTTTATTGAGTCTCTCATGGTTCCCATTGGGATCTATGGCTGGTAGTAAAATATATACAGGAGAACCGCGAGGGTCAATCATAAACCCAGTCGAGGGGCGCGTGAAAGATACTGAGGGCCACCTACAATAACATCACGCAGATATTTTTTCTGCGGCAGAAGCTTAAGAAGGACAGTTAATGTTAAGAGGTATCATTGTGTTATGCATGCCCTTGCGAACACAACAGTGTGAGACATGAAACGATCATCATGGTATTTCTAGTGCATGTAAAGTGAGAGAATGAACTCAACGAGAAGGGGCCTTAACGAACAACAGCTGCCTGCAGGTCGAGAGGAGCCCGGAGGAAGGGAGGGGTCGGCGAGACACGGGCTGCCCGAGATACAAATAGACCCACCGCTGACCCACTTCCACACAGCCCAGTGAGAACAGAGGATGGAGTGACTACACTCACCTCCAAAGGGACATCGACTGATCGGGATCAACCACTGAGTACTCCACATACTCCATTACTACCATATAACATATTGTGTTCTAAGTCGACCTTCCACAATAAAGGACCGCAACATGTATTGTATTTATACAATGATACCTGGATGTAGTATTTAGAATACATGCATGAAATTTGAATATTGTGAATGATGTGAAATGATGAATTTCAAATTGCTCCATATATGGAAATCGAGTGGTCAAGTGGAAGTCTGTATGAAATAAAGTGGGATGGATGGATGTATTTCAAACAGGATGATATATATGCAAAGCAAATACTTAAATATGTAATGCATATCAATACTGGGGATGTAATTTGTGTCATATAGAAACCACTGCTGTATAACCGGTCATATTACTATTATAATACCTAACATCCCAAGCTAAATAGTATATTTATTCCACACTCTGGTAAAGTACAGACCTTTCGGGCTTCTACAATTGAAAATAATTTGTTACTTTGCCATGGCATGCCTGGGATTCAAGCACATGAGAGAGAAGAAATTACCGAGGATGACCCAGTAAAATGCCTCCCACAGAGCTAAACACATTTCTTGCTACAATTTAGCCAGGTTTTATAAGGAGATGGTCTATTTGACCCCTCTGATTGATTGCTCTTCATAGCGGTTTACACCCAGTACATATAGCCATGAAATTGACATTTTCACAGTGGAGCAGCCTGTTTTTTCACCCCGCATGATGGAACAAGGGCTTGCACACACACGCACACACGCACACAGACGCTTGAACACACACATGCTTGAACACACACACACACACACACACACACACACACACACACACACACACACACACACACAAAAACAAACACACACACACACTTGAAAAGACACACACACACACACACACACACACACACACACACACACACACACACACACACACACACACACACACACACAGACACACACACACACACACACACAATCACACACAACATACACACTTCAAGCCCCCCCCCACACACACACAGTGCAAACCTGTTACAAAAATGTATTACTATTCTAACTGCACTCACACTGGTTTGTGGAGTCAACAAATAAAGGCCTACGCCTCCAGATCCTAGCAATCTTCTGCCACAGGCTGCACAAACAAATCCGATTGGAGCTCGTTTATCATAGGGCCTGAGGAGATGGGGGAGACCCATGGATTCGACGTAAGTAGCGAACACAAAAAATGGATGCGTGAACTCTAAATGATGTTTGCTCTGGCCCCACAGCTACGATGATCCTTACAATGAAACAGAGACAATGAAATCTTATAGTACTCTCGTTCGCTACAGTGATCCCCTCACTCTCTGTCCTGATCGTCACCTCACATTCACTCCACATCAAGCCCGTGGAGGGGTCTCCCGGTGCGCTACTGTGTGCCCATGTGCACGGCAGCTAAGAACTGCCCCACAACACAGCCACTCAGTCATTTGTCACAACACAGATAAACAACAATCACACAAACACACACACAAACATACACAGATGTATCTATAAACATTCAGAAAAAAAAAAAGGTTGGTCCGACTTTTAAATAATGTTCAGTCCAAATTAATTTACAATCATTTAGTTTAGGGTCCGCTGTGTAGAATTTAGCAGCAACTAGCGGTGAGGTTGCAGATTTCAACCTACGGGCAGTTAGGATGGATAAGCCACGCCCTCCTCACCTGTGCGAGGGTTGATGGTGAAGAAGTTCTGAGGGTTGCCGCTGACGATGCGGTAGGTGAGCGCGCCGCGGTCGGTGGCCAGCGGGGGGTTGTCGGGGTCCTGGGCCTGGATCTGGATCACCGGGACGTCCCTCGGGGAGTTCTCGGGCACTGCGGGCCGGTACGCCGGCTCGGAGGTAAGCGGGGCGTTGTCGTTGACGTCCTCCACCTGGACGTAGACCTCGATGCTGGCGTAGTGCGGCACTACGCCGTGGTCGCTGGCATACACCGTCAGCCAATAGGAGTCCTTGGTCTCGCGGTCCAGTGAGTCGGTGGTGTAGATCACCCCTGGGGGTGAAGAGGGGCAACCGGAAGGTCAGAAAAAGCTCTGTACGGTTTAGGATAATGTATATAACAACATATATAATCTTTCAAATTGATGCTGAAGGATGCTTTATCTCCATTGTAACCATTAGGAATAAGTATGATGATGAATGACTTCCTGAAACTATTTATATGAAATAGTGGGAGAGATGTTCGAGGTACATTCATCATGCTTTAAACATTACAATGTTTGGGGAGTTCATTTGAAGACAGAGCCATAGTCTAAGTGTTTTGCCAGATCTTCACGCAACACATGGTTGCCTAATTTTCTCATTTTTATTCATTTTTATTTTGTTTGTTGGCTTTGTGACTTCAGTTATGACTCTTGAAGATAAGGTATGTGCACCAAGACACTCCACAATGATCGCTATCCCACAGCATAAGCAAAAGCTACAGAGGCAGCGTTGTGGTTTATTAAATACATAAACCACCTGCAAAGAAACCTCTGACCTTTGGTTGAAGCCCAAACCCCAAATTTGAGATTAAACATCAGTCCAACCAGACCCCCGACTCAACTCCGAGAACAGGGTCTGGTAAAGCACTTCATGGCTTTTTTATGTTGCTTTTTTTAACACAGAAAGAAAAGAAAAAAAAGCGACCGGCCCTTCTTCTCAACACGTCTGTCCTTCCTCGTATTTCTTACAAGAAAGAAGCAGGAAACACCCCCAGCGGTGCCTGGTCAATGTTGACACCGTGCCCAGAGAGGCAGCTCATGGGGAGGGGGCTGGCCTGTGCATGCTATCAAGGACAGAGTCGATGCGTTTAACACACCATCCGTTTAACGGCGCACAGGGAGTACAAGACCTCACCGTCTCCCAGGCAGGATGTCTCGCCAAACACGCGTGTGATCCCTGATCCCGCACCGCGTGCTCTTGTGTTTACTGGCCTTCGTCTCCTGTGGCTTGGGGGCTCTATGTGTGTGTGTGTGTGTGTGTGTGTGTGTGTGTGTGTGTGTGTGTGTGTGTGTGTGTGTGTGTTTGTGTGTGTGTGTGTGTGTCTGTGTGTGTGTTGATGGGTGGATGGTTGGGGTGATTGGATTGTGTGTGTGTGTGTGTGTGTGTGTGTGTGTGTGTGTGTGTGTGTGTGTGTGTGTGTGTGTGTGTGTGTGTGTGTGTGTGTGTGTGTGTGGATGGAGGTTGTGTGTGTGTGTGGGGGGGGGGGTATGTCTGGCACAGTCTGGCTAGTGAGTGCTTTTGCACATGTCTCTTATCAGCGTGAGCATTTGGGTCTGCATGCATGCGTGTGTTTGTGTGTGTGCGGGGGTGAGAGAGAAAATGTGCGTATGTTTGTGAGTGTGGGAGTGAGTAGGTGTGTTTCTAGCCCAGCTCTTTGCCCACATCTTGTCCACTCACACTTTAACATTGTTCTGAATTATTATTCTCATAAACATGTGTATTAACATAAAATACCCTCTCTCTGACTCTCACACATACACACACACACACACACACACACACACACAGAATCCCAGACACAGATAGTTAGCATGTTAGCGTAGCGCTCTTAGCCCATCCATTAACCTTAGTGCTTAAGAGCTGAATGAGCTCATGAGACATTTAGCATTGAGTGTTGCTAGCAAAGGGCTTTCTGGAATACATCGTAAAAAGATAGACACACTCCCATACGAAACGGGAGTCATTAGTGGGCGCTGCACGTGCTTCATATATGTATGAGAAACTGAAAGAGAGAAGGAGAGGGGGAGAAAAGGAAAGAGAGCGAGAGAAGAAGAGAGAATCAGTGAGTGTTACAGAAGGCATCGTAAGTGCTGGTTGCCTGGCATGCTTCTTTTTTTTCTGAAGCGGAAATGCACCATAGCTAATTGAGCACTTAGAGTATCGTTGAGCTCCAGGAGGAAGATAGGGAGAAGATGAAGGTAATAAAAAGGAAAGAAGTGTAATACATTAAAGGGTCCCGGCCTATTAGGTAATCATCGACGGGGGCTGTTTTAACTTTAACTTCCTTCTAATTACCTTGCTTCCTTTCGTACTTCAGCATGGTGCTGGACTGTATGGAATGTGCATTTTATCATCATAGAATCATAAAATATCACAAAATGTGCAGCGTTTCACTGATTATCGACATTTGCAAGATGTAATTGGCTGCAAGAATTACTTTTAAAAGGCAACCGTTTGAGAGAGAATAGAAACTAAGTACAATTTGACTGTTACCTATAAGTGGCATCCAGCTACTGTCCAAGTTTTACTCCTCAACTTTTCCTCAGCATTTCAACGGTTATTTTTCTGCCCTGAGCCAAAGATAAATAAACTATATTTTACACATTTAGTGAACTCCTACCCACAAAGAATGTCTGAGGAATTAAATGTTTGGGCTGGCAAGATGACTCGCGCACGCACGCACGCACACACATATGGGCACACCGACACACACACACACACAAACACAAACACACAGACACACACAATTATAATAAAAATACTGCAGAACAGGAGAAAATGTTGAGCTCAACAAAGCTTCAGAAGCCTTTTTAAGGCTGAGCAGACTGGGCTCGGCGGCACCGCCCTGCATGCAGATAACCAGATCCTCAGTTCAACACAGACCCCACTCCTACTGAACCCAGGACCCGAGCACCCAAACTCGTCAACTGAACCAATTGCACATGAATAGTCCATTTCTAAGATGTTCCTGGAGATGGAAATAGGATATCACCCAGCCGAGTGAGTCTGATGCTATTACTGGGGTCCGACCATCCAATAGAACCACTCAGCGGCTCCTGTGCACATTGTGTTCTGGGGCGCCGCTTGG
Organism: Gadus morhua; assembly: GCF_902167405.1. Lineage (NCBI taxonomy): Eukaryota > Metazoa > Chordata > Actinopteri > Gadiformes > Gadidae > Gadus > Gadus morhua. The sequence continues at coordinate 24,600,513 of NC_044063.1, forward strand.
TTGTTATCTGTGAAGGCGACTGGAAGGCTCCGGAGCTGAGGGCTCCTCAAAGGACATTTTGGAACCCTTAAAAGTCATGGTAGAAGAAACTGAGCCTCTTTAACAGTGTCTTTCAGGAAACCACCCAATGCCGCTTTGCCTAAGCTTGTTGCTTTTTTACGAATAAAGATAGGAACAACTGATTTCTTATATTCCAAGTGACCCTTCTTCTTGGTCAAGAAAACCAAGATGGCATCCCCTTCGTCGTCTCTTTGCTTCTTTGCCCTGTTTTTAATATGGTGGCCGTCCTTTACTCAGCTGCCTGGTTGCTACAGGGCGCCGCCACAAGAGGGGCTCACTCGTGGCTCAACAGCTCACATGTAAATGAGGGCCATGTGGGACGCGCCTGGAGCAGGTGGAAAATGAGGGGGCAACCAAATCATTAACACTACCCTTATCTGTCACCGTGCCCATTAGGCCCCTACATCACACTACAGTTACCTGAACGTGTACTTAGGAGTGCTCACACACACACCAACACACACACACGCACACACACACACACACACACACACACACACACACACACACACACACACACGCACACGCACACGCACACACACACACACACACACACACACACACACACACACACACACACACACACACAATCAACCCTTGCTGACACGCGAATGAAAAAAACAAACATGCATCATCAAGGACAAAGACAGATGTGGCCGTGCTCCCATACTTACCCATGTACCCATACACGCACACAAGCAAACACACATACATACACACACACACACACACACACACACACACACACACACACACACACACACACACACACACACACACACACACACACACACACACACACACACACACACACACCCACAGGTGGCATTGTTTATGTCCTGTGAGAACGCTGAATGTTCAAGGTTAGCTGTAATTAATTCTGAATCTACAACTCTATTACTGTGCATTGCTTTCCCCCTCGCTCACTGTGTACACTGATTCTGGGCTTTGTGGTTTCCTGGGATGGTCGCCCGTCTCCCGCCTGCATGCTATTGCTTTTTAGTAAAACATGCTAATCATTCAATATCAAATCGGATCATCTTAGTGGGGGGACAAATGAAGATAAACATGCATACCATTGCATGCAACATGTATGAACGTGATATGTATTTCATGGAGTTGTATTACATATGCCATATGTATTTCTTGGCCCTGTGCATATGGTGGAGACATACAAGACCAAGGCACTAGAGGGGAAGACTTTCGCTTTAAGTTCAACTATTTAACGAGAGTGCATGTTGACTTCATCCAATCGTAACTTTGGTAGATCAGCCTGAAGTCGGGGGTTGTGGTATTCATAAGCCCTAGGAGCACTGAGATAAGGAGTATACGCAGATACCAAGGCAGTGGAATAAGCACGATCGAATGATTGGCAGAGCTGGCAAGAATCCAAACACAAAAACGGATAAAGCCAATGCCTGCACAGAGAAGCAAATGCTTCTGCTGAAAGCGCACAGCAAATTGTTCCAGTCTGCAAAGCCATCTGTCATCTCCAAATGTGTTGGATGCAACCCAAAAGTTCTAACTTTTTGCCTTGAAACTGGTGCAACTTTGGAATAGTTTAATTCATTTATTCCGTTTTCTGCTACAAACTGCCCCAAAATCCCCTTCCCAATAATAAGTAGCATTAAGGCCAAGGCCAACGTGCACCCAGCTAGACACGATGGAAGGCAGAACAGCGGGCACCCTCTCTTCTCTATGGATCTCCCACATTTATTGACAACGGTAAACCGGTTTCAACAAAAGGCAGGCTTTCCAATATTGGTCAAAATAGGATACATTATTGTACGACTATGCTTGAGAGCTAGTACTTGTCCCTGGATGGGTCTTGGAGGGCCGATGTTAAGTGCACGGAAGTGGATTTCAACAGACCAGACAGGGACAGTTCTAGGACTTAATTGGGAATTAGGAAGCAATTAATTAGGGCTATAATCAGCATTCCTACTAATCCCTCAGAGTGGGGAGCCTTTGGTCATTTACGTGAAGTGCCATTTCTTCTGAGGCTCTGCCACGTGCGTGTTTGCATTAAGAAGGCCAGAGGCAACTTATTACTTTTGAATAATATGAATTTAGACTGCATATCCATCCTTGTACTCAGAGAGACACACAGGTACATAACACACATACACACACGCCCCAAGTTACTCTTTCGTCTCGCTGCTTGTGCCGACACATTGCATTATGAATGCCTATACCATCAGTCATCCCTGTGATCAGGGTTTAATTAAGTCTAAATTTGATTTGCCATGCATGCACGCATGAACCACACTGCAGCTCCTCTGACTAGCCAGCGGACTTCCTTACTGCTAGCGGAGAGTACCTCTGCGGCACCAAATAAGGCTTTGAAATTTTGTTGCAGCACATAAATGCTGAAATTGTTTTGCATATTTGACAACATGGCCACGCCAATCAGGGCGATGCAGTAGAACATCTGTCATAGACTGCTGGCGGTAGAGGGGGTAATTAGGGCGAGGGCATTTTAACAATATAGTAGTCAGTCACTGTATTGTTATTCAATGGAATTGCATGGACGTCCGGTTATTATAGCCTCGCATCTCAACCTTAATATATGTTTGGAATTCAAAGCTACACAGATTAAAGAATGTATGTTAGTAATATTTAGCGATTTATTATGGTTATCGTGGTTTATATATTCTTCCACATCACTGCACTAATACCCATGCAATCAGCACGAAAACACAGATTTGCATGTTCCATACAAATGAGCTAACCTCTCCCCACGCTGCACAACTTCCAACCCCACGAGTGGCACCGCCGTGTGCTTGTCCCTCTTACTGAATGCATTGTGGGTGTTTGCTCTCCTCATCAGCAAATAGATAACTGACCACAGCGGTGGAGAGAGAGACAGAGAGACATACAGGGATGGAGAGAGAGAGAGATGAATGGAGAATGCAGAAGACAAATGAGAAAAGATGGTGTTCAGGGCGGTAAGGAGGGGGGAGAAGAGAGGGATCGGTGTAAGGCCAGCAGAGGTCGAGGGGAGGGATACCGCGCTAAGTCAGGCCACTAAACTAAGGGGATAATCGGCGCGGGCGGCTAAATCGATTTTGCAGAGCAAATGGGCCTAGGTCACCTGGGAAATAGTGGGGAGGCATGTGAACCACGAAGGGAGGGGGGGAGAGAGAGAGAGAGAGAGAGAGATAGAGAGAGAGAGAGAGAGAGAGAGAGAGAGAGAGAGAGAGAGAGAGAGAGAGAGAGAGAGAGAGAGAGAGAGAGAGAGATGGAGAGTGAGAGAGAGAGAGAGAGAGAGGGGGGGAAAGAGAGAGTCAGACAAAGAGAGAGAGACAGACCCGAATCGAAAGGAAGAGCGAGACAAAGGGGGCGGGGGGAGAGATGATCTGCTCTGCAAACACACCTGCGATGACACAGACAATTGGATGCGTGGCAGTCAAAAGAGCAAGCACGTGCACTCTCTCCCACTCACACGCACCCTGAAAACATAGAGACTCCCCTATGAATATAGATAGACCCCGGTCCTGTGTCGACTTCAAATACAACATGCAGACAATTGAAGTCAATAGCTATCATTCAGAAAGCAATTTGGTGGCATTGTGGTCGCAGATTGAAAACACTGGGCCCTTTGGAATAGGATCCAGATCAAAGGGAGGTGGGACAGGAGGAGAAGGGCACTGGATAAACGCAATGAGGAGGATGTACGAAACAACGTTTAGCAGACACAAGAGAAAAGCCAGAGCAGCCAGCCAGACAGAAGTGGTGTCTGTGTGTGTGTGTGTGTGTGTGTGTGTGTGTGTGTGTGTGTGTGTGTGTGTGTGTGTGTGTGTGTGTTTGTGTGTACCTACAAGTGTGCATATGCGTTTGTGTGTGCTGATAGGCATGTCTACCGCACTTCTGTTAGTCATCTCTTCTACTTCCTGGTCTTTATGTGTCTGATGTCAGGCTCCCTATGGTCCAAGTCAAAAGAGGCCCTAGTCTCCAGACACACACACACACATACACATACACACACACACACACTGACACAAAGGGTCTGACATAAAAGCGCCTGGCCTTCTACTGTTGTGGTCATGATCTCAGAGTGACTCTGGGCCTGGGAAAGGCTGGGGAGCCTGGTGGAGTGGAAGCATTAGCCCGGAGGAGGGCATTAAGCATGTTAATAGCTGCCTCTGTGAGCCACCGCTGCCATTCAGCATGGCAGTAAATGCCCACAAGAGGAAACAAAGAGAAAAGTGCAGTGACTGTCAATATTTAGACTCGGCCAAGACCGATTCTTTACTGAAGAAAGGTTGATAAAAAAAATGAACCTTACAGGTTATATAGTTGAATTAAATCCTTGACTCCGATTTTTGCATTCAAAATGAATTAATCAAAGCCTGAGTTTATGCGTACGGGATTTTCAGTGAGCACTATTCACAAACTATACATGTTAGTCAGAAAAACACCCTTCTAGGCCAAGAAACGGATTACCATGGAGGAGCAAGAGTCTGTCGGTCTTCCAGTCCGACTGAAAACACCTGTCTGAACCACCTTGGTTTGTGGGGATTTCCGGATCCGGACAGCGGTTTAACCCCCAAACCATCTGGCTTGGCACCTGCTTCATCTAACTAGCTATTCCAACGTGCACGGCGACAAACACACAATACTCCGTCTAACGGATGCCTCGGAGGCAGGAGATTATAGCCGTTATGAACATAATGGTGGAAGGCAGGAGAGAGGAAGGTCACCCATTGTGATTCAGCCATGAGTGTGTGACAGCGAGAGAGAGAACAGAGAAAGAGGTCAACTACCAATCAGATCGTCATTACCAAGTGTGGTGGAAACCAGAGAAGAGCGGTTTCAGTGGGACGAATAGCTTAGCCCAGAAGAGTTACGGTATAACACTCTGTGGGATGGCGCCGTGTTGGTCTGGGACAGCGCCGGGGTCCAGAGAAACAGCCCCTGGCGCCAGGGCAGAGCTGATTTTCACCCACTTTTGGGCCGGGAGGCTGGGGCCGATGTGTTAGGTAGATCTAATTCCCTCCACGTTTCAGTCAGCTATTTTATTGCCTTTTCCCGATGGACCCTGATGGGCCATGATGAGTAGCCAGAGCGCCAAACATACTGCCCACTTCAATGAATCCAGAAAACAGGAGCAGGCCGATGAGTTACTAAATAGAACCAGGGATTGTAAAAACGATGGGATACACACGTAGACATCGCCACAGGGGCAGAGACAGAGCATGTCATGACATCACCAGCAGTGCTAGTCAGGTCTTTATCATGGACAATTAACACAAAGGCTGAGGGAATTAGTCTCAAGAGAAAGGGTTATAATGGCCATGTGATGATGTCATAGTGCGGGGGCCCCCGTCAGGCTAACTGGAAGGAAGTATGGTGAATGGCAGCACATTGATAGTCTGGACGTAAAGCCAGCCGCCAGAGCTATTATGAGCCCTGGGGCCAGACCTCTTGCCTTAGGCCCCGTCCACACGGAGACGATTTTTTGGTGAAAATGCATAAGTCTTGTTTGTTTCGACCGACGGTCCAGACGGATCCGGCTGATCCTGTGCCCGAAAACGCACTTTTCTGAAACCATGTCCCACAGGGTGGTTTCAAATAAATCTGGACCTATGTGGTTTCGTGTTAGGATTTGTGTGGACGCCTGACACGCAAACGATGACGTCATTGCCCCCCCCCCCCCCCCCCCCCCCCCCACCAGCTGGGCGACGTCAGAGTTGCATTGAATTTTTTGTATTCTTTCTGTAGCTTTAAATACAGCCCCTTGATCAATTGAATTACTAACTGTACATTAATAAGAATTCTGCTCAATTTAAAAGGTTGAATCTCCTTCTGTTTGTATACAGCACGCAGGCAGTATGCGCGCAGGTTTGAATCGCTCCACTTTCTTTTTTGTGGAGAACCAGCGCCTGAATATTTACTACAGCGTTTCTACAGCTCGATGCTTCTTCGCAATGAGCCCGTCTTAAGAGAGATATTCCTAAAACGCATCAAAGGAAAACGGGGGAGAAAAGATAATTTTCGCCCGTCTGGAGGGGGCCTGTTCTTCTCGGACTGTATGTTTGTAAACAGCGAGCGGGCTTTATGCGCATGCTCGCCTCTTCTTCTTCTTCTTCCTCTTGCTGGAGTTCTGTAGCAGAAGCAGCGCCCCTTATGGGCCTTGAATGTGTGTCACAGCGTTTCTACAGCTCGATGCGGTTTCGCAATAAATCCTTCTCTACAGAGATATTCCTGAACCGCATAAAACGAAAACGGATCGTTTTCGCCCGTGTGGACAGCGCGCCTTAGATGAGCGAGAGAGATTGACAGGCGCCAATGACCTCGAACCTCCAAGGTACCCCCCCCCCCTCATCCCCGCCGGGCGGCGGATTGGTCAGCCTTACAAATCTGACAAAGTCAACCCACCGACATCAAGATTCTGCGGCACACCTGCAAGCAACGGTCAGTTTGAAAACTGACCTCCGCCTCTTACCTTGACATTAAGTGTCTCACAAACACACACCTGGCCTTACATTAACTGGGCGGTGCAAAACCCGCATACAGACCCCTACAGGTTAAATGCAAGAAATACATTTCCAGCCTGCACTTGTGACCTCATATCACTCGATTCCAGATTTTTCATTAGAGTATGTTAAAGGATTGCAGTTGTTCAACGCTTTCAATTCAGCGTATTGTGTCTTTTTTTTCCACGATGATTTCTTTTCTCAGCAATTAGGGCTGAGGTGAAGGCCCGGCTGTAGTGCTCACGGTTCGCCACTGGAAGTGTACATACATCTACAGTACAGGGCATAATAAGCATGGCATACCTCTTTGGCGGCAACACTGTCTTGCTGAGAAAAATAATGAATAATGAAGTCAATTCTATGTTTGTCACCATGTAGAGTAGCGCACCATGTAGCAGCGTAACACCATTATATGTATGACAACCATGTTTGATTAAGTAAACCAATACACACGGCTAGGCCTGCAACAAAAAGCAGAACACTCTTTGAAATCTCTATTCGTTAATTGGTCTGCCATCAATTGGTGTGTATTTGTTTGTTTGCGTGTGCGTGTTTGTGACCATGTGCATATTTGTCACTGGTGATACTTAACAGGCAACTCTGCTCCCCCTCCTCACGTGTTGTGCTTTGCCAGCGTAACGCTTGGCTAAATGTGGAAGTGCTGTCTCGCACAGTATTTTTCTCACAGTTTGCTGAGACAAGACTTGGCTTCGGAACCATCCAATTATCGCTGGAACCGCGGCCCGGCCCTCTCAGACGACAGGGAGACGGCGGCGCATGCTCAAAACCCAGTCGGGCTTGACACATACACAGTTAGGAGAGCATACTTTTATGTTGGTGCACTTTTTACACTATCAACCCTCAGAACCTGAAACATACAGAAAGATATTCAAGGCTATAATCAGTGTAATTATCTCTCAGAAGAGGAGAGGAGAGGAGAGGGGAGGGATTTGTTTTGTGTGTTTCAAAATGCTGGCAATTAGTTTGCTGATTGAATCCAGACAATGGATTCATGTCACAAGTCAAGACTAATATATTGGTTTGAAAACAAATCTCTCCACACAAACCCACACACCATCATATTTTCCTTTTCACTGCAGATTCTCTATATTCTCTCTTCTTCTGTCAACTTACTTGCCTTTAACTCATTAACCCTTATGTCTCCAACAACCCCCGCATCAAACACCTCGCTCCCATTGGCCCAGATTCAGCCGCCTTACAGTTTATAAATAGAGAAACCCATGAGGAGTACTTGTGAAGTCTAGGAGAAGACAGAAGTGTGAAGCACCATGGCTCTATGAGACATTAAGAAACATGTGCCCTGATGCTGTCCATCTCTAGGAGATGAAAAGCATCCCCTTTCTGTGTTGATCCTCAACCCTGACACGCCTTGTTCTTTGACTGTTACTTCATTCATCCTCCATTTATACTTGTACTACATCTCTTATTATACAGTGTGTGTTAGGAAGTGGGCAGAGGGCCATGTCATTGTGGAAGCGAGACGGAAAGACAGAGAGAGAGAGGGATAGAAAGAGAAATCGGTCCATGGCTGCCTTGGAGATAGACCTGTGGGCAATGAAGCGTTAATTTTAGAGCACCATTATATTGGGCTGTGTGTGTGTGTACTTGTGTGGTGGTGTCATGGGGAACATTATTTTAGGCACCTCCATCCTTCAATCTAAACCTCTCCTGATTATGCAGCGATCAGTGGGGAAGCCCTTTCCTGTATATTTATATCAAATGAACCACGGCAATGAAGTCTCTCTCACACACACGCACACGTATGCACATACACACACACAAACACCACGCACACACACACACACACACACACACACATACAACACCAGCAGGGGCCATATAAGACTTCCTCCCTGCTTGTGTGTATGTTGTGTACGCATGTGTGTATGTGTCTGCATGTGTGTGTGTATCTCTGCGTGTGCATGTATTTATGTTTGTTTGCGCACTTATCGTGTACGTGCATGCGTGCATGCGAGTGCATGTTTGTGAGTGTGGACTAGCAGCAGGCTGTGATTATGACACAGGGGACCCATTGGCCACTGCTAACACCTACACAGGTGTAACACCTGCAGCCCGATCTCTACTTCCAGGACCATCCGTCAGCAGACGGACCACAGTGCTGTGGAGAGTTAGAACTCACTGTGGACAACCAGCTAGCTAGGGATGCTAACTGACTCTAGTGGAGGCCTGCACAGCCCCGCTGACAAAGCTGTTCCACAACCCAGCAGCTCATGTCTATGGTGTTCCCCTCCCGCTCCGTGGCGCAGTGCCTCTGTTCTGGGCCCACTGAAGGCCGTCAGTCCGACGGTGATTTATTGATGTCTGCTAGGGCAGGGGGCGGCGGGGGTCGGGCTCAGAGGGGCCATGTCGCAGGTTGACATGTTTATCGCCACGTCAATAAAGACGTAGGTGAGAAAACACTAGCCACGATAAAACACGGGCATGATCAGCAGACTTCCCCAGTGGATACTAGCTACAACCAGCGCGAGCAAGACAGGTGACATGCTTGTGTGTTTTATGAGGATTGGAAGGTGAGCCAATGAGATGTAACCTGGTATCACTTTACACAATGGTTGTACCACCAGGGAAAAAGTAGAGCTGATTCATTTGAATTCTGTGTTATTTGTTTGACATTGTGGGCTAAACATTAGCTTAAATCCTTATCCATGCAGTTTGTCATTCATGGACATGGAAACATTATTCATTGAGGTAGACCTGCATAAAACATAGGTGGTATAAATATGTATTTTTAGAAGTGATAAAGATAAATTATCGGAGTGTTACATTAAAGAATTATACTGCAGGTTTAATGGCAAGCATTGAAAGGTTGAAGGCAATGATGTGAAGATCTTTGAAAAAAGGATGAAAATGTTAATTAAAATGCATGATCTGGCTTCCTACATGACACACACATGCACGCACACCAGGTCACATGTGCAGACACAGACTCACATGCAGGCACACTGCCACATTTGCAAAAATGTCAGACACACTCACACACACACACACACACACACACACACACACACACACACACACACACACACACACACACACACACACACACACACACACACACACACACACACACACACACACACAGTGCATGTACACTGCCATACCATGAAAGTATCTTTCATGTCCACTTCATACATCCTCTGTTCTACTCATTAACATATCATGAATGTGGCGTTAATGATGGCCCAAAGCCGTTCCATGGCCTTCGAACGACTGCAGGGCCATTATAGATTAATAAGCAGGAATCCGAGAAATGCTACTAAGCTAGCAAAATTGCATAAGGCACAACAAACAGAGTCGAGTGAATATTGATGGAGTCTTGTGCGGCTCCATCATTGTGTTGTACTTTGTGGGCGTAGTCTTTTTGATGTGGTTATCCGTTGGTTTATTCACAAGATGGGGTCCTTTACAGTTATATATCTTCCCCGGCACATCAAAGAGGGAAAGAGGGAGACGGAGAAAGAGGGGGATGAGATTGAATGGAAAAAAGAGCAGGGGGGCGGGGGAGGTATATAAAAGATATATAGATGAAGGGGTGGAGGTGAAGGAGGATGGAACGCGCCCGGCGGAATGCCTGCGTCTACAGCTGCCGATTTACGACGCATCCGTGATCCGTACGTGTTGTGCCACATGCCTCCACAGAAGTCACATGAGAGCGTTCCTACAGCACACACACATACACCCACACCCACACACACACAGACAGACACACACAGACACACACCAATGCGCGGCGCCATACCCTTAGGCCGAGTAAGGTACATCTCTCTCTCTCTTTCTCTCTCTCTCGCTCTCTCTCTCTCTCTCTCTCTCTCTCTCTCTCTCTCTCTAAGTGTCTCTCTCTCCGTTATCGCCCGTGTTCTCTTCACCCTTTTCCTTTATGGTGTCTCTCTCTCTCCTTCTGTTTCTCCTTATCACCTTCCTCCTGATGCTACTTCCTGTCTCTGCCCCCCCTCCCCCGCCCGGCACCATCGCACATCTGCGGTGCTGCGTTAGCACGGCAGTGTAGAATGTAAAACACGGCGCCAAAACAATTAACAGGCATTTATGTAATCAAGGTAATCCCATTACGTCTCCACGCTGCACCGTGACAATGAACCAATTATAGTCTCTCTCTCTCTCTCTCTCTCTCTCTCTCTCTCTCTCTCTCTCTCTCTCTCTCTCTCTCTCTCTCTCTCTCTCTCTCTGTTCCCTGCCACCTCCGTTTTTGTATAATTCATTAGTGAGTCTACACACACATATACACCCACACACACCTTATCCACCGTCTTGTATCACTCATCCTCACCGTCCTTCACCTGACCCTGGTCTCTCTCTCCCTCTCCCTCTCTCTCTCTCTCTCTCTCTCTCTCTCTCTCTCTCTCTCTCTCTCTCTCTCTCTCTCTCTCTCTCTCTCTCTCTCTCTCTCTCTCTCTCTCTCTCTGAAAGGTGATTGGTGTATGAATTGCCCCGCCTCCCCCTTGTCCATCCCGCCACCCCAACTGAAAGGCAATGGCTCGTTGTCACGGTGACAGAACTGTTGACAAGGGCGGGAGAGGAGGGGGGGGGGGGGGGGTGGTTAATGGAATTAAACTGGGGGAATCATTTGTGAAGGAGCCATTAGGCAGTTGATTAGCCGTCCTCACCAAACCACTTAACCCAGGTTAACCTTTCTGGCCAAGGAACTGACATCTCATCTGGACTGAGTGGGGCATATTGGGAGGGAAAATTAATTCCACAATAACCCAAAACATTAGGTGTGGTGCTTCCAGCTTCATTTCAGCAGATAATTAATAACAATAATTAAGATAATTCATTTTGTAGGGTTGTAATCCATGCAGATCTGCTCATGGGGGTGTGAAGAGTCATCAATGCTTCTCTGCATGGTGGCGATTCCACTTGAACAACTACGATTTCTATTTATTTTATATAATATTCAATAGGCCTTCATCCAAGGCGTGTAGTAGCAGGGTCGTAAACCTGTATCTCATGACGTTAATCATAGGCACTGGCACATTCCTAGAGAACCATAATTATCTTAATGAGCTACACCTGTTTTTACCCCTACTACTACACCTCTGTGTAGGGCATGATACTAATGGTGGAGAGAGGCCATAAAACAACTGAAACATTCCAGATGTGCTGAGAAATTAAAGCTTGCTGTGCTGTGTTTATCTGCTCCAAAGGCCAGGCGAATATAGCCAACGGTGTATATTTATAAAAACACCAGTAACTAACTGATGGATTTAACCACATACCAAAAATAATCATGATCAAATGAGAGATGTGTTGCTGCAGCAAAGGAAAATAATCCTGAGGAGCAAATACATAATAGCATTAAGGGATTTGATTTCACCCTGTATTGAAGACCAGACGTTCACTGGGAATATTTTTTCTGGCATATTGTGTGGGCAGGAGATGGTGACTGATAGAAAGATATGACAAGACCCGGGTGTTGGCGGTCACACTTGGACCGGAGTCAGGGGGTCTGGACGAGATCAAGGGAGAGGGAGGGAGTGTGGAGTGAGAGAGAAAATCCTCCAGGAAGATGAGGGTTGGGAATGAGAAGGTGAGGAAGGAGGGGGCGGGGTGAGATGCAGTGTCTGAGGAGAAAGAGATGGATGGGCTGACAGAGATCTGGGAAAGGGAGAGCGAGAGGAAGGAGATTGAACCGGCTAGTTTACTTCGATGGTCGCACAGCATTTTCACACCGCAGTGGGACATGGGAGTGATGCAAGGATCAAATAGAACGGCCTTACTTGTGTATGTCGGTCAGTCAATAACACTAGCAGAGAGAGCGAGAGAGAGAGAGAGAGAGAGAGCGAGAGCAAGAGCGAGAGAGAGAGCGAGAGAGAGAGAGAGAGAGAGAGAGAGAGAGAGAGAGAGCTAGAGCGAGAGCGAGAGCGAGAGAGAGAGCGAGAGAGAGAGGGAGAGACTGTAAAGTCTGTGTTACACACAAAGTCTATACAGAAATCTTAACATGCTCAAACAGTGCCACCATCCCATTCTGCAGACTCCTAACGCACACAAACCGCCACGAGAAAGAAAAAACAAACCAGCCCTCATACTGGGAGGATAATCAGATTAGCAGTGAATACCGTCATTATCTATAATACTTCTGCATGTAACCCTGCCTCCCAAACAGAGGTATCCAGCACTGTCTGTATTTCCATTGGCACAATCAAGCTATTTTCAAGGCTCATCTTCAGTAATTCCTAAACCATAAGATACGGGTGTGTATGTGTGTGTGTGTGTGTGTGTGTGTGTGTGTGTGTGTGTGTGTGTGTGTGTGTGTGTGTGTCTTTGTGTGTGTCTTTGTTTCAGTCTGTCTGCCTGTCTGTGTGTGTGTCTGTGTGTGTGAGTGATTTTAACCTTTACTTTATTAGTAATAGTGTTAAGGCTACACACATATTCTTCTTCTACTTTCACCATGTAATTACATAACCTAATTAAAATACTTACTAGCATTGTGGTTAAATGATTTGAAACGCGTTTGTGCGGGTTTGACACCAAATAGTTCTACATAAGACTACATTAAAATAACATAAGGCATAGAGAGGCTGATAACAGAAGAGTTTAATAATGCAGACAAACTTTCCGACCATTAAATAAGATTCAAAATCTTTCAGGGAACTAAACATTTAAATTTGGGGATGGCTGTTTGCTGTGTGTAATAAGCATACGACCGTGGGTAATGAGGTGTGTTTATGTATGTGCAAGGCACTTTCAGCGGAATCCGTGGAGAACCAGAAAGTGCACATCAGCATGAGCAGGTGCACTGCACACACAATCCTTTAGTAAGTGTTTGTGAGTGTGCGTGTGTGTCCTTTGGTGTGCATTTGTCTGACTGAGTGTGTGCACCAGTGGGAGAGAGAGAGAGGCTTTGAATGATCGAGAGAGGTAGAGGGGTTAGAGATGGATATAAAAGTGAAATGAGCCATTGTCCTTCATTTGATCCCTGTGCTTAAGAGCTCGGTTGGTGAGTGGTGAAAGTCTATTCGTCCTCTCCCTCTCTTTCTCTCCCTGCCTTTGGTGTTTGCCCTCTCGCCTCTTATTTCTCTCCCTCTCCCTGCTTTTGGTGTGTGTCCGCTCTCTCCCTCTCTTTCTTTCTCTTCCTTTGAGTGTCCATTTGTCTGTGTTTGTGTGTGTGTGTGTGTGTGTGTGCTTGAGTGTGTGTGTGTCTATATGTGTGAGTGTAAGTGCGGAAGATCAAAAGAAACCGGGGAACAAGACCGATCCAAAATATTCCCTGACAATTTTCTATGTCAATTTCTTTGGTATGTGTGGACTTCAATCAGAGCTGACAGCTGGTCAAAATATAAATGATGAGATAGTCA
>NC_044063.1:24619406-24631906 GCF_902167405.1 Gadus morhua
CTAATAAGCTAGAGGAGGCGGTGGCCAGCACCAGACAAAAATAGGTTAACGATATCCGCCTAACAATGTCTGCATTGGCTCCAACTAAAGCTACTGCCGTATCTAAAAAGCTGCTGTGGAGCAAAATGCCAGCAAAATAAGGAAGATGTCCACTGTTTCTTTAAAATGCAGCCATATTCTAAGGCATAATAATTCAATAACCACATTTTTACCTGTATGGCTGTATTAAAGCTCGAAAACGATTCTAGCATTGTGAGAACATCCAAATATTGTGTTAAAGTGTGTGTTATAAACTAAGCCTATCAGATCGACTACGTTATTGCGCTCTTCGCTCTTTCTGAATCTGAAATTAAGCAAAGGAACATCATCCTTTTTGTCATTTCTGTTTGAACTTTATCTTAAAATATATATTAAAGATTCTATTCCACGATTTGGCTGCAGTTTCCTTGGGCGCCGCTATTGTTTGAAGGTCTGCAGACTGTCGTGCTCCTTGTTCACCGTGAACTGAACCTGCCCCCCTAGCACTGGTTGGTTCTATCGTATTTTTATACTGCTTTTAAAAATATGCTTTTCTATTTTTAACAAGATCAAAGACAGACTGATCTGCAGAGAAACAGAATGTGAACTTAAGAGATCAGGAGGCGGCCTCACAAGGCCATCTAGCTTCAGCAGTTTCTGGGTTATTTCTAACATCTAGATGAATAAAATGTGCTTGTCAGACGCCCACACTACGAACTAGAGGCACAAATAGTGGAAAACGGTGCACACACTGATTGGCGTGTGCAACATCTAGCTTGCTGCTATTCATGTCGACCTGAGTGGCATGTACCAGGCTGGAATGATGGACCTATTATCCAACGTACGTTGCATTGGGGTCTCCTGACTTAACGCTCCCTAAGAATGAGACATAAATACCCAACGAGGACCGCACGTTAACCACTTTTCAAATGAAGGGCCCCCAGCCTGAGCCCTGCATCAATAGGCTTATATTCTGTATAAATGTTAAGTATGGTGGAAATAATTTAGACTGATTTTGGAACTGTGCACCGTCGCAATCCGTCTAAAGCTTGAAAAGCCACTTGAAGGCCGCCCTCGTCGGAACATCGTGTTCCGTCATGTTTTAATCTTCTTCTTAATTAACCAAATCTAACGACTCCTAATTTGTGTGTGTGAATAGCAATATTTGGAGTACTGAGGTACACATCAACTTAACACCACTCACTCTAAACAGAAAAGGTTTAACCCAAAGGTTTGAAAAATAAACATAATTTGTGACCTTGCAACAGTTCATCAGTACTCTAGTACTCAATGTACACACACACACACACACACACACACACACACACACACACACACACACACACACACACACACACACACACACACACACACACACACACACACACACACACACACATCAAGCCTGCTGCACTACTTGACAAAAGCACTTGCCTTCCCCTCTCCTGACCCTCCAGTGATGATGAATGCCGCCATTAATCCACTAATTACTGTAATGATAGAACCGCCTGCTCCTTAATGCGCCACTGGCAACAAAACATGTAGTGGCCCGGCCCTGTGGTCCTGTGGCGTGCACTCTAACAGCATTCATGGGAAGGGGGCAGGGGAGTGCATGTGAGTGTGTGTGTGCTGGAAGGCTGAATTCTGGTTCAGAGAGTAAAAAAAATTGCTCCACCCTACCCATCAAGCCTGCTTCTTTCCCACTATAGTTGAACCCCTGAATGGTGCCAATAAGAAAAGCAAGAGAGCCGACACAAAAGCACTGATGAGTGTGTGGACTTTCACATTGAACCTCTGTAAGTTTGGTAGTCACTGTGGTGGTGATGGCGATGAGTTTGGGGGGAGTGGAGCATTGTAAAAGTATGTTTTTGCTTCTTGTTTTTTTTTTTGGATTTGTTTTAATCAAAGTACCTTGTTAATCTGAATTAAATTAGTGAGCAGTCTCGTGTGAGAAACGCGCAAGCTAGCGGTCTGATGTGCACTTACTGTTGAATGTGTGGGTGTGTGTGTGTGTGTGTGTGTGTGTGTGTGTGTGTGTGTGTGTGTGTGTGTGTGTGTCCCACACTCTGCCTGTCCGCCTTGGTGTTTAATCGCGGCTCTACACAAAAAAGCTTCTCAACAAAGCTTGTTTTGTTGTCAAAACAAAGACGGAGGACCTACTCCATGCCGTTAAAAAATGAATCGCCAGAGAATTAGGAGCTGTGAACCTCCCCTCCCGTCTTCGCCTCTCTTTCATTCTCCGTCTCTCGCTTATTTTCCTCCCCTCTCCTCACTCCCTCCCTGCACTCGGAGCACGGTGGTTCCCAAGGATAAGTGACATTGTGATGAAGGGTCTTGATGTGAAGGGCTTCCTACTGAACTGAGGGGGAGGAGGGAGGGAAAAGGTCAACAGCAGCAGGGTGTGTCCTTTCTGAGGTGTGTGTAAGAGAGGGAAAGTGTGTGTGTGTGTGTGTGTGTGTGTGTGTGTGTGTGTGTGTGTGTGTGTGTGTGTGTGTGTGTGTGTGTGTGTGTGTGTGTGTGTGGGTGTGTGTGTGTGTGTGTGTGTGTATGTGTGTGTGTGTGTGTGTACCTATAAATGTGCATATATTTGTGGATTTTGAGGACCTATTCGCGCAAAATAATCTTTCTTCGATAAAGACTTGAATGCATAAAGAAACTTCCACAATGATTTTTTATCTAAACATGAATCTGTATTGGAATGGTAATCATATTGTATTGACCGTTTCTTCTATGAAGGAAAGCCTCACCAGTACATCGTGTCAAGTTTTTTAACCTGTAACAATGTTACCTGCACTATCCCTGACAAACAAGTTCAAAAATAAAAGTTAAGTAGGTGATGGGAAGACATTCCATCCCTTTTGCCCTAATGGTCTTCTTGTCGGCATATAACACTTAGAGTGGTGAATATAAATATAAAATTCTTGAATGATGATACTATGTCAAAGACTAATGCGGTTAGTACACATCGACCATATATCAAATATCAAGAGTGCTGTAAAATAGAATCACAAGGTCAGCTCCTAAAGTCTAACTAGGATTGTATGGCCACTCGCAGAGTCTTGTATACTTCAAATTGAGAAAAAGTTGATCATTTCCATAGCTCCGAAACATACAGCCTAGAAGCACTCGGTAAGAAGCACTAGTGTTCACTTGTTGCGCATCTATTTGCAGGGAAAGTAAATACTCGTATGGGTCTCAAAAGAGAACTCAAAGTGGTCATGATGATCAATGGCCGCGTTTCAACTGTAATAACTTTAACCCGGAACTAGGAACCTTTGCAGGAACTAAGTGCGTTTCCACCGCAGGAACCAGGGTCTAAATTAAGTTCCAGGGCCATTCTTTTACTGGCAAAAACGCCCTGCTCGGGGATTAGAACTTGCGGGGCTTGCAGCGTTGAACATCCCTGAATTGTTGAGTTATCAAAGCTTTTTATTTGAAGCTCCTTTAATATCTGCAGCAGCAAATCGAAAAAATGTTGTTCACTTCCAAACGCAGTAAATCACACAGTCCTCTCATTGCATCAATAGTAGTTATTTACATTCATATAATTATAGCTTTCTTTCTCTTTTTAATATTGATCCTTCATCTCAATAGCAGTGGGCACTACAAGCCACCGTTAACTTGAATACTAACCTACTTGAGTACAGAGCGTAAGCTTTTTTGTGTCCTTTATTACTGAACCGTCTGAGTCTTAACACCGTGGTGGAGACGCAGACAACAAGGGTCTGGGGGAACCTTCAGTCCCTTGTAGTTCCCAGGACTGAAAGTTCTGTGTAATTTAGGGTGGAAACGCGGCTTTGCATGCATATTAGACAAACTAATGAGTGAATACGCTTATAGCAGTGCTCTTCTGCTGCTCTTCCCTCTGTGTTTTTGTCACAACATCGCCGTGGTTCAACGGGCGGGTCTGACTAATAACCTCATGCACTGTACACTCATGTTGTGCACGTTGTTGACTGTTCACGATGCTGTGTATGTGTGTGTGAATGTGTGTGTGTGTGTGTCTGTGTGTGTGTGTTGCTGTGTGTGTTTGCATGTGGATCGGCGTGCACAGGTGTGTGCTCCTGGGTGTGTGTGTGTGTGTGTTTGTGTGTTTGATAGAGAGAGAGAGAGGGAGAGAGAGAGAGAAAGAGAGAGGAAGGGGTGCCAGAGTAATGCTCTTTAAGTTGTAATTGCATTTGTAGTGTTTCCTAGCGCCTCCTCCCTGATTTATGAGGCTTGCCATGGCTCAGCTAACAAGGACCATAAATTCTCCTTTCTGCTCTGCCCCTTGTTCATCACCTAGGGACCAGAACTCTGGCTCGCACGGTGTGTTGCTACGTCGGTCGCGGTGTACTGGAGCAGGGACACAGTCGCTGCATTTGCGTTGTAAGGGTTTACAGTTTGATGTCAAATTTCTTAAATGGTCCAGCCAAAACTGAGGTTGACAAACGCAGGACAGAAAAAAGTACCAAAAAACCAAATGTATGCACATGTACAATTGTAATAATTGTCACAAATAAAATTTGTCACTGTTGAAATACTGAAGTACAGAACATTGCGTCTGAAGAACCCGAAACGCCCATAGACTTCTCTCTGCGAAGTTCTGCAAAATTAAAAAAGTGAAACTGCTTATACTTTTCTAAATATTAACTATTAAAGCACTGGTTCCACAACAAGCTGTGTACATAGACTGGCATTTACGCTTTTGTGTAAAATCTAATAAAATACACAAGATAAAGCTTAGACAGAGCCTTTAAAGTTTCCTCACATAGAGATATGAGAGTACGATACCTGGCATTGAGAGAGATAACAGCTGGCCATGGAGAATGGATTGAAAAAGTAGGATTTAAAAATGAGTCATTTTTTGTATGACATATTGCATTTACTCTCAATCTGTGAAACCACCCTTTTGTCAGGGGAAAAAAAAGTGATATGACAAAACGGAATTTCTCATATCACTGGTGTAGTTATCTGTTGTATTCTCGGTATGATACTTTGTAATTCAATTTATACGCAGTTCACTGAAAGCATATGATAGCTCTTTAGACCTTGATGACAGACACAGTTCCTGTTCCTAACCGTAACCCTTGTTTTGTAAAACTAGCCTGCTCAATACAGAACCAATTCAAAAGATTTTGTTCACAGGGCTACCTCAATTGTCACGGTGTAATAAATCTGCCTCGTACCTTTTGTCTTATTCTGATTCCACAACGTGCTGTTGCAGCAGGATAAGAATCGGATCGTATGTAGAGTATAGCCTACTGCTGAAGATGTAAAGGCAATCTAAAAGTGTCATGATCATTTACAGCTAAAGCCGGACGCAGGCTTTAAGGTTAAAGCCCTGCTGATATACACTCTGCTTCCCTATCTGTCGAATAGATCCTGCATATTTCTCCTCATTAACAGAACATGGATGAAATACACAGGCTCCTCAGGTTGCTAATCATTTTTTTTTCCTTTTTATGTTTTTTTGGACACCATCACTATCACTAAAAATAATGATTTACTGGTTCAATATAAAGAACAAACGTTTCGACCTGCCAGTCCTTTGCCTGTATGAGTGCATGTGAAGAGTTTTGACAAAGAAAAATATATTATTGTAAAAGTTGAATGGTTTGAAGAAATATAATAAATAAATAAATATTTTGATTAATAAATGAGTAGCTCGCAATTCACAGGCAAGATTAACATTTAAATGAAAAAAGTAATGAACCTCTAGGTTAAATATTGTGGGAGGAGATTGGTGCCACAGTTTGTAGAGAATAATTGAGAAGAAAGATCTAAATGATAAAACCTAAAATGAAAATAAGATGAGCGTTGCCTAGCATCGTTCACCTAATTATTGAGCAAACATGACTAGTTTGTATTTAGATACATTTGTTGTTTTTAAACCTAAACTTAACAACATTTGTGATCGCAGATACTACGATCACAGACTTAGATTTTATAACTGAGCACTTACCAGTCTCTTCATCGATGGCAAATCTCCCCAAGCCACTCCCGTCACGGATAGAATACTGCACTTCCCCATCTCTGCCAACGTCATCATCGTGGGCGGTGACCTGGACAACAGTGGTTCCGATCCGCGCGTTCTCCTTCACTGTCCCGGTCAGTGCAAAGTGGGAGAAGTAAGGAGCATAGAGGTTCTCATTGACATCCACCACCTCCAACTCCACAGAGGTGACAGAGAGGAGCGAGACAGGCCTGCCCTTGTCTTTGGCTCTAACAGTGATGTTGTAGAGCTGTTGGGTCTCATAGTCGAGCTCCTTCATCAGTCGAATGGCCCCGCTGGTTTTGTCCACTTCGAACCTGCCGTTATAGTCGTTTGTCAGTGAGTAGCGGACCTGGCCGCCTTGGCCCAGATCTGGGTCCTGGGTCTCCAACCAGGCCACCACTGTCCCAAAGGGAAGGTCCTCCAGAGCCCTGGCGTTGTAGATGCTAGGGATGAACGCCGGGGGACAGTCGTTAATGTCCTCTAGAGTGATTTGCAGTGAGGTCACAGAGAACTTTTGCTGTCCTTTCTCTGCCTTGTCTCTGGCCTCGATTCTCAGGTTGAATGAGGGGGACAACTCTCTGTCGAGCTGGCCTGCCACATACACGATGCCATTGGTGCTGTTGATGCTGAACTGCGTAGTGCTGGTCAGAACTGAATACACAATTTCCCCATTGGGACCAGCGTCTCTGTCAGTGGCCTCCACCTGGATAACGTCGGTGCCTA
The DNA here is from genome assembly GCF_902167405.1 of Gadus morhua. Classification (NCBI taxonomy): domain Eukaryota; kingdom Metazoa; phylum Chordata; class Actinopteri; order Gadiformes; family Gadidae; genus Gadus; species Gadus morhua. The sequence continues at coordinate 24,626,125 of NC_044063.1, forward strand.
ACGCAGTGTTTTCAGGGACTGTGGCTCTATAGCCACCTTCTTGTAAAAACTGGGGTGCATTATCATTAGCATCTTCTATGTATATAGTGAGTAAACGCCAATTATTCTTTTGTGGTAGGCCAAGATCATATATGGTGAGGTTGAGGAGGTAATGATCTCTCTTCTCTCTGTCCATAGGCAGAAAGACACTAATAAGACCAGTCTCCATGTCCATAGTGAAGCAACTGTCTGTGTTTCCGCCTGAAATGGTGTACAGAATATGACCATTGAAGCCTGTGTCACCATCATTGGCATTGACCTTGAAAACACTGGATCCAACTTGCAGGTCCTCACGCACTGCAATGTCAGTGGGAAAGGCCTTATCGAACTGAGGGGTTTGTCGATTCACAGAGAACAGGTCAATAAAGCCTTCCTCAATTTTCGCCTTGGTGCTAGCTTTAGACTTCTTCAGCAACTTTTCTGCTAACCTTTGAGCTACCCTGGTCTCCTTGCAGTTAAAGGCTTTGGGGGTAGATCTTCCCTGTACAAGGGATATGTTAACAAACATGGGGTCAGAAAAGTTCTCACCATCTGTGGCAGTTATTTTGAGGTAAAAAACCCCATTTGTTGGACTTGCAGTGGCAAGGGATTGTTGCAGAGTTAGAACCCCTGAATCTGGGTTGAGGTTGAAGTATCCCCGCTCGTTTCCTGAAAGGATCTTGTACTTTACCAGCTCCAACTCATCTATATCAATGGCAGACATTGTGGTTATCACTTCATCCACAGTGAAATCCTTGGAGACCGCCCCTTGGCATGCCACTTTCTCAAATAAGGGTTTGTTGTCGTTCATGTTTTCCAGATGGATGGTTACATTGACCTCACTCTCTCGTCTGTAAGGGGATCCCCAGTCTGAGGCCCTGACGACAAATACATAGCTTTCAGTAGAGGATTCAAAGTCAAGCTCCTGAGTGCTACTAACAATGCCTGAAAACTGGTTGATTTTGAAGGGGAGAGGTTGCAGACTAGAAATGCTGTAGGTGATGTAGCCATTTTCTCCCCTGTCCTCATCCACTGCGTAAACTGTGAGCACATTGGTCCCTATTGGAACACTCTCATTGACAAAAACCTCATAAGAGGACTGGGAAAATGTTGGCGTGTTGTCATTTGCATCCTTGATGGTGACTGCAACAGAAACCCTAAGATCACTGTCTACCTCTAATACTTCAAGATTAAAAGCATTTTGGGGAACCTGAGTAAACCAGTGGGCAGTGGAGATAACACCCGTCATAGTGTTCATCTGAAAGAAGGCAGAGTCAGCTGAGGGAGTAAGGATATATTTTGCATCATCCGGCTCTGGATTGATTTTAATAGCTCCGACAATTGTGCCCGGGGGTGAAATTTCATTTAAACTAATTTCATATGTCTCCTGCTTAAATGCAACTTCCACTGCCTGCAGTTTCTTAACTGTGATGCAAACCAACTTGATGTCAGATAACTTTTGCGGTGTCCCTCTGTCTCTAGCCTGGAGGGTGAGGTTAACGCCATGGGGGTTACTCTCCCAGTTAACGTCCTTGGAGGCCTTAATTGTAAACTCTTTTTCCTCCGATCTCTCCAGGAAAAACAGTTCTGAGGGGTCTCCCCCCACGATGGCCACCAACTCGATCTCTCCGTTAATCCCTTCGTCCTGGTCGTCCACCGTGACCACAGCATACACAGGATCTTTATCTAGCCCTGAGGGAACGTGCGTGACCACGGTCATGGAGGGGGCGTGCTCGTTCAGACGCTCCACGTGGACAAAGAGTTTAGCTGTGCTGCTGACCCCGTTGTTACCGTACAGCTTCATCCCGCGGTCTACCGCCTGTATCTCCAAGTCATAGCGGCTCTGCTCGTCCACGTTGAGTTTCCCACTTAGGGAGACCACTCCACTGGTGGGATGCACGGCAAAAAGCTCCATCTTCTCCTTGAAGAAATAGTAAAACTCCCCGTTTGAACCGATGTCCGCATCCGTGGCAGTGACTTGTGCTATGCTAGTCCTAAGAGGGGTGCTCTCCGCTATCGTAACAGAGTAAGTGGTCGGCGAGAACAAGGGCCGGAGGTCGTTCATATCTAAGACTTGGAGGCTGACTTTGGTCCAAGTCTCCATGAGGGCCTCACCTTTCACTGAAGCCTTCACTGTCAGAACGTAATTATCCTGTATCTCCCGATTCAAGATGGCCGCGTTTCCACCTTTAGTCCTAATGCGCAGAAAGCAGAAGTCCCCCAGAACATATTCCTCTGCTTTGAAAAAGCCTTCATCATCCCCTGAGGTAATCCTGTATCGGATATCCCAGGAGCGCAGGGCTATGTGGATGCCCATTTTAACTTTACTGTTGGTGTAGGTGCGTGCAGCTGAGTTTTCATAGACGGTGGCATGGTAGACAGCCTGTGTGAAGCCGAACAGGGGGACTTCCTGGGGAGTCCCTTGGGCATCCTGGCAATGACAGGAGGGCGGCTGGAAGAGCAGCAGTGGCAGGAGCAGGGCCAGGTGGAGAAGAGGGGCACACATGCCTGCCCACTGGCCCATTTTTACATCCATGCCATCGTCACTCGTCCATCCTACAACAAGAGAAAGGAACAGAGAGAGAGAGAGATGTTAGCCACAGGACTGGAGCAACAGGGCAATGTGGGGGAGGAAGGATTTACAGCGAACAAAAGATACACCACGTAGCCACAACTTCCCCTTTGACCCTAGTACCCTGACAGACTACTAATTGTCCATTGGATCGCAAAGATTGATCGGAGGCAGTGGGGGTTAACGGCATGCAGAGTAACCTGGCAACCACACAGGGAATGACATCATTGTAGCGTGGACTCTGTGGACACTGACAGTCAATTGCAAGTTTCAGAAAAACCAGAGGCGGTTTAGGAAGGAACAAAATAATTGCACGGCTAGCAAAAGGAGTGTAACATCACCAAAGTACACACCAAAGAAAACACACAAACCTGCGTAGCAAGGGATAGAATGACAGGCCTGCCTTATAGTGACCCTATCATAACCCTTTTCCTGAAGTACAAGAGAGTAGCCTCCGAAGCATGTCATATCTCTGGAGGCTAACCAGATATGGTTTTGAAACCATATCTGAACCATATCTGAACCATATTTGAAACCCAAATTGCTGTTGTGTTTAAATTTTGCACAAAAAAAATTAAAATACTATTCCAAAGTAAGTAGCCACAAATATGTGCCAAACTGGGCAATGAGAAACCCCTGCTCTGGTAACTGCCATGTTGTGGTGCTGGGAGCACCGCAGCGGTCTGCGTTCTGATGACTTGGCACTTTCCACCACAGTGGATGCAGTGGACAGAAAAGAAAAGTGGACATGGTCTGACTGTGCTGACGATAACATACACACAAGCATGCCCACCACACACGATCACTATCTCACACACACACACACACACCACACAAAACCCACATAACCTTGTATGATTCTATATACAAAAGCTAACTCTACAAATGTAATTTACCCTTGTCCACATATTCACATTTTCCATTTCACTAACTTCTGACCTCAAAAAAGCCCAAAGAAGAATAAAAAAATACATCGGAAATCAGTAGCCAAACCACCTCAGCTGAAACAATGCAAACCGCCATCCAACCCTGCATTTAAATGCACTTCATCAGCCAGTCGCGGAACAAAGGTTTGATTCCACCAGAATGAGCTGCCAAAAACAGCCCTGTGCTATTTTTGCTGTTTTCATCTGACCCTAAACTGTCATCATCTTGTCAAGTTTTCACTTTTAGTTTGATGATGGAGAAGTGCGTGGCGGGCTGCGTACAATGGAGGGAGACAGAGGTATTGAGATGGGGGCGGGAGACGCAAGATATGTAAAAACAAAACCACTCCTTTCTCTCTTCGAGTCAGCACTTTGTTGAGTCTCCTCTCGTGTGTGAAAAACATATATTAGCCAGACAGAGAGTATGCAGAACTCAGGCACAATAAGAGCCAAGGCATGTGCCTGTGTGTCTACACAACTGGACAATACATGAGTGTGTCTGTATATTGTGTTTATGCATACCATGTGTGTATTGATCCTTAGGGACAGATGGGTCATACTATATATATATAAGGGTTTCGTTCGTTTTTGCAGCATTTCAGTAAGAGGTACCTGGCACGACAGCTTATTAGTGTTAAAGGGATAGGGGCCGGGGGGGCGGCTGGTGTGGGGTTAAGGCCCCGCCGTATAATGCATCCAGCAGTCTGTTAGTGCTATTACAGGCCCCTTGTGATGACTCCTCCGGGCCGGTCTGGAGTACTTCTCACCTTACCCTGTGAGGACCCTGTCGGCCCCCAACCCCGGAGGCCCTCGGCGGGCCGTGGGGCCCCGCGAACACCAGGCTAGTCCAAACACGGAAAATTATACTCTTGGCCTTGCGGATTACGGACAATGTTATGCTTCTGGTTATATTGGCATCGCACGTCTTGCCAAACTGCAAGCGATGGCATCGATGGCTGAAAGAAAATAGATGGGGGGGATCCAGGTTCCGCTGGCTGCATGTGGCATTGAGTCCAGCTGTGTAAATACTGTGACCGAGTCTTGATTTTACAGGATCGGGCCGTCTAAGGAATCCCACAGCGTCCATTAAGGCTGCCCATTCCGCCACACCCATAATCACATATTTAGCTCCATCCGTGCACTGCTGCTGTTCCGTTCGCTAGCGGCGCACACAGTTTGGTGGGGTTCAACGAGACACATGCCCAGCTCGCTCTGAGCAAGGCAATAGATGTCAGAGCATCGTTAAGGCGAGGTCAGAGGCGACATTAACCCTGAGGAAAAAAGATACTCAAGGGGGGAGAAATCGATTCTTTCATACATCGAGAATCGGTGTCTATCGTTTTGATTGCTGTATGTGATCACTTCTTGTTTGCTGTGAGCGTATGAGTGGGAATAAATTCTCAGAGGCGAGTGAAAGCCAGGGTCAGAAAAAACTGCTCCAGCATCATGACGGCAAAAATTTCCTCAGCTCACCCTTCATAATTGACACTCTTGTTTCTATAAGAGGAAATCCCACAAGCCACGGCCTGCATTTACAGTCTGTAACACACAAATTCACACACGCACACACATTCACAAAAAGAAACACATGCATGGACACACAAAGACACACACACACACACAGATGCGCCATGAGAGATGGCAACGCTGCGAGAGATGATGGTTGGCCACAATGACACCCCACTTAGTGTCAGCTCTAAAGCACCCTCTCATTAGCGTCTCGTTGCGCAGGCTAATTTGCGTTGATTTGTACATCGGCTAAACACCCACCACATGCCTCCACGCCCCAGGACCAACACCACCACTGGCCGTCGAGGCGGGTGGGAGAGGGGTGGGCTTGATCGGGAAAGAGCATGGGGACAGCGCGCCGGCGGGACCACACACTCATGATGACAACAATGTTTCCACGACATGAGTGGCTGTGAAAACCTCAACAACAATGACATTGACAATGGATACAATGCTAACACAACAACAGGAATTGTACTTGTTGCTGCGGATTTTATTTATTTACTTATTAACCACGCCCAATGCTGGTTCTTCACAACAAGGTACAACAAGAACATCATGGCAGACATGCTGACACAGCAACACACACAGCACACACACACACACACACACACACACACACACACACACACACACACACACACACACACACACACACACACACACACACACACACACACACACACACACACACACACACACACACAGAGCACAGAGAGGAGGAAGCCAGTATGATTGGAAAGTCTACAGCTTGGAC
>NC_044063.1:24634406-24639406 GCF_902167405.1 Gadus morhua
CACACACACACACACACACACACACACACACACAGACACACAGACACACACACACACACACACACACACACCACACACACACACACACACACACACACACCACACACACACACACACACACACACACACACACACACACACACCAACCCTACACCCACAACCCTTCCAATCCATCAATATTCAACTACTTCCAGTTAATCAGGCGCATATAGTGACTGATTTTGCCAAATGGGCATGGCTATTTATTCATTGACTCATGCATTCACCGAAAGACTTGAGCTGATGCAAACCAGCAGGAACGAATGTATGAAGGGTGTGGATTTGTGTATCTCTTATCATAAAAAATGCCCTTTGAGACTATAACTGTGATTAACGGCTATAAAAATACGATTTGGTTGACCTAAAGCAATACTAGTGACCAACATCTGTGGGCATGTCACTTGCTTTTGTGACAGCCGTCGCCCAAATCCTCACGCAGTATGATGGAACAAAACATCTATTTTAACATGCCAGACATCCACGCTGGAGTTCAAAAGGAGATGACAGACTGCAGCTACTGCCACACACATTGCAGGACTTACTTTCCTAATAAGTCAGAAGCACTGATGTATAACCGAGCAAATGTGCAGGCCAAACCATTTTATTCTGAGGTGCTTCACTGAGATTCCTAATTTGTTCCTAACTGATGGCTCCTTGTTGTAAAATGTCAAATACGTGAACTGCGTGTATCAGACTAGTTGGGGCGAATTAAACACCACTGTTCTCGTTCACACAGTCCACATCAATTCAGTTTTTTTAAGAAGCCCAGCCGGAGAGGAAATGTGATCTGCCTGCTATTCAAACCATTGATTTGTCCTTAAGCCTCCCGACCTCCCCTTACTCTGGGAAAAGGAGGGAGCATGGAGGGGGGTTAAGGGGGTTGGGCGAGTTGGGGGGGGGGGGGGGGGGGGGGGGGGGGGGGGGGGGGGGGGGGGGGGGGGGGGGGGGGGGGTATAATGGGGAGGGTAGCGAGTGTGTGTGTGTTTTTTTATTTGAGTGGGCGGCCGAGGGCAAGTGGGACATTTTTTACACAATGGTGACTGAATATCCACAGGAAAACACACAGGATCACAGAAAAGAGAAAATAAAATGACGCTATGGTACCATATGAGTGTGTATTGCAGATTGTGTATGTGCATGCCTACAGATCAAGAAGAACACGTAGGTACCAAAGAAGATGAGCCAATTAAAAGCAGAGAGAGAGCGAGAGACATATACAACTTCAGTGTTTGTGTGTGTTCACATGCTTGTGGGTGGACAAAGGTTATGAAATAAGGCAGAAAAACAAAAGCTGACAATAACGGCAAGTAATAACAGCTTTCAACTATTTTGTAAAAATAACTCTAAATAATTAAAGTAAAAGGACTTTACGAGAGCCGGATTACCTCATTACAGTGCATACCACACAATAGCCTCAGACGGCCGGGCATGTAGTGTGGTTTACAGTCTAGCGATGGCTCTGCAAACCAGTGGACAGTATACTGGTTCACCTCCCTGCAGGCAACTGTCACCCTAACTGGCACAGGGCACAGGAACCCTATATAACGACAGGAGGGACAAAGAGTGACAGACCGCCAAAAGAAACAAGACCAGGGCACCGGAGAGAGAGAGATAATAGATAGAGAGAGGTAGATACATAGATAGGTAGAGAATAGATACAGAAAGAGAGAGAGAGGGAGAGAGAGATAGATAGAGTGAGGTAAAGAGAGAGAGTGAGATAGAGAGAGAGTAGGAGAGAGTGAGAGAAAGAGGGAGAAAGAGAGGAGAAAGAATTTCAAACAGCTGCCAGGAACAATCCCAACTGTCCCTGCTCCTTCTCCTGCTTACTCTCTCTGTCCGTCTCCCTTACATAGCCTCTCGCTCTCTCTCTTTATCTCTCTCTCTCTCCCTCCCTCTGTCTCTCACCCTCCCTCTCTCTCGCTCTGCCTCCCTCCCTCTCACGCTCTCGCTCTCACTATCTTTCTCCGATTTTTTCTCTCTCTCCCTCTCTCCATCTCCCTTTGCCTCTCTCTCTCTCTCTCTCTCTCTCTCTCTCTCTCTCTCTCTCTCTCTCTCTCTCTCTCTCTCTCTCTCTCCCTCTCTCTCTCTCCCTCTCTCTCTCTCTCTCCTCTCTCCCTCTTTCTCTCTCTCTCTCAGCAAGCGGTTGATGGTGTATTGCTGCTGTGGGGAGTGCAGAGAGAAAGTCGAGGAGAGGGGGGAGGGGGGGTACATGAGAGGGACACAGAGCGGTAGCGGAGGCGTTAGTTCTTACTGCTTCATGCCAGTGGTCCTCAATGTGAACAGAAACAATAGATACATCCATCCCAAAGACAATGAAATGTGTTTGAACACATGTCAAACCACCAATGTTGCATTATGTTCCTCATGTTTCCTTACGGACAGTTTTCTCAGAGATAGGAGGATCATAACAAGGATATACGCATTTCCTACTCCTGGCTGCATCTCATGGCCGCAAAATAGTGATGAAAAAGGGATCCCTCATCTTGCAGAGTAGAGATACAAGGAACGATCACAGAGTCAGGTTAACCTGACACAGGTGTAGCCCCGTGGAGCCTCTCCTCTCCTGGCTGGTTTGGGACAGCGTTCTGCCCTCCACCAGACCCTGAAGCTTTCACTTGTTGATATTGTTATAGTGCTGTACCTATAGAAACCTCCATGAGGATTCATAAGCAGCAGTCTGGGATGGAAATGTAGGCTCGATTTAGGTATCTATCGGAAAGATTTAATTATCACAAGATGTTCATCGTACAATTCCAATGCAGACATTTGGTTATGCTGGCCAACCAAATCTGCAAATGGCATGCTGCCTCAGTCAACGTTATTCTGCATAGATCATCTCGAATCTCTGTCACCAGTGCATCTGTCTTTACGACCAGTTATCTGCTTGTCTTGGCACAGTGTCTCTCCGCTGCATTGAGGGTTACCACACTTGGACTGGCTCGGTCCTGAAGATACACAGAGCTCTTTCCCCACCATCTCTTATTCTGCCCTCCCCTACATTGAAACTGATTTATTATTTACCTCACTAACCTCTCAATCTCCCCTCACATCTCTCCTTCTTCGTGCTCAATCTAACTTGGATCAAGCCACTAACTTGGCTTGGGCCTGTGTGCTGGATGTCGTATGAGGGAACACAGCTTGGGGAGCATAACCAGATAAACGTATTTAGAGTTATCAGCAAAGTAGTCGACGTAGTAAACTAGGCCCTAACCCTGCACACATATTTGAGTCTACCCGACCCTAACAAACACAGACAGTCTAACCAAACCAAACAAAACACTTCAAACTGACAATGAAACAATCACAGCAAAAAGAATGCGGTTAGAGAAGCAAACAGTAAAGAAGAGGAGGGAACACCAGACAGACTGAGAGCTGGATGGATTTGCAGAGCTACAAGCAGTAAGCGCTAACAACATAAGTAACGGTTGCTGCTGGCGGTCAATGAGTTTTGTTTTGAAGTCCCTCCTTTTCTTGTTTTTTTTTTATTTTCAGTTGGCCCCGTAATGACCCATTCTGCCTGGGCTCTGGGAGCTAACCAGCACGTACCCTACCAAAGAGACAGAGAGAGAGACAGAGAGACAGAGAGACAGTGAGACTGAGAGAGAGGGGGGGGAGAGAGAGAGAGAGAGAGAGAGAGAGAGAGAGAGAGAGAGAGAGAGAGAGAGAGAGAGAGAGAGAGAGAGAGAGAGAGAGAGAGAGAGAGAGAGAGAGAGAGAGAGAGAGTCAGGGAGGGGGAGTGAGTGAGGGAGGGGGAGAGACAGAGAGGGTGGGCTGATAGAGAGAGAGACAGATCAAATGTGTGGGTGTGTGTGTGTGCGTCTGTGTGTGACTGTGCCTGTGCTTTTTTGAGATTGAGAGGGGGTGGCCGATGAAAGGATGTAGGATCATAGAGACAAGAGGGCGGCAAGGGGTCTGTGTGGGGTAACAAAGAGCAGAGAAGAGAAGAGTGCAAGTAGAGGAAGAGGAGAGGCAACAAGAGGAAAGGAAAGATTTATGGGAGAATGGAAGGGAGGAGCGAAGAAGAGAGGAGCCGAGAGGACAGGAGAGTGGAAGAGAGGAGAGAAGAGAGGAGAGGGAGGAGATGAGATGACAGGAGAGTGGAAGAGAGGAAAGGAGAGGAGAAGAGAGGGAGGAGATGAGAGGATAGGAGAGTGGAAGGGAGGAGAGGAGAAGAAAGGAGAGGGAGGAGATGAGAGGATAGGAGAGTGGAAGGGAGGAGAGGAGAAGAGAGGAGAGGGAGGAGATGAGAGGATAGGAGAGTGGAAGGGAGGAGAGGGATGAGAGAGGAGAGGGAGGAGATGAGATGACAGGAGAGTGGAAGAGAGGAAAGGAGACGAGAGGAGAGGGAGGAGATGAGAGGATAGGAGAGTGGAAGAGAGGAGATTGGAGGGATGAGAAGACAGGAGGAGAGAGGAGAGAGATGAGAGGGGGAGAGAGGAGAGGAGAAGAGAGGGAAGAGAGGAGAGGACAGGAGAGGGCAGCCGTGAGATGTGACACACATATGAAATGAGCACAGTTGAACAAAGCCCACAATGCGGGCACTGTAACGGAACTCTGGGATTGTGTGTGTGTGTGTGTGCGTGTGTGTGTGTCTGAGTGTGTGTGAGTGCCAGTGTGGGAGTGTGTGTGTGTGAGTGTGTGTGTGTGTGTGTGTGTCTGAGTGTGTGTGAGTGCCAGTGTGGGAGTGTGTGTGTGTGAGTGTGAGTGTGTGTGTGTGTGAGTGCGTAACAGAAAGGGGGTGGAGAGCTTAGAAAATAGAGGAGATGTAGAGGATAGATAGCCAGCGGGGAACACGAGGAGCGGTGTTAACGTCTCTGCTGGAGAGGCCGCATTGTTTGATCAAGGAGACAGCGAGAAAGTACATGATCACGATACAAATTAAAACAGGACAGGAGGAACATGTGTGCTTGTGTGGGTGAGGAAGCAATAGGGAGCAAGAGCGAGGAGGTAGTTAGAGAGAG
>NC_044063.1:24646906-24691906 GCF_902167405.1 Gadus morhua
CAAACTGCCTTGATGCTGCCCCCAGGAACGCTGTGACTTCCCATAGTTGTTACGCATGTGTAAAGTCCATCAACCCCATCAATCCCCCAGCCACACACACAAACACACACACACGCCATGATATGCATGCTCTCCTACATACATACACACGTAGAACACGTACATACAAACACACATGCACATATGCACAAACACAGACCACTGCAAAGGAGATTAAATAACGTGTAATCATCAACGAGTCCACTGGACATTTGGCTTCACCTGGTACACAAAAAATATAGCTTGTGTGTGTGTGCGTGTGCGTGTGCGTGTGTGTGTGTGTGTGTGTGTGGCTGCCCCCTTGCACACATTAGTGTGAACACATCTCTCTGCACCCCCCACCCCTGTTCCACTCCATCAGAGGGCAAAGGAAACTAACCTCAATCTAACTGGACCCTCTGTGAGTGTGTGTGTCAATGTATATGGATGCATGTGTATACGTGCTGTTTTCTAGTCGTTTGCCCGCTCATGTACTTAGGAGTCGCCCCGGCACCATAAAAGTAGAGGTAGCTGCAGCCCGGCTCAGAGACCACCTCTGCTCCGGCTTCTGTTCCTACCGGGCCCATTTGTTCTGCTCTGAAAGCTCCCAATCCGTTTAGGAGGTAGCTGATGTGAGTGTGTGTGTGTGTGTGTTTTTGTATTTGTGTTTATGTGTCTGTGTGTGTGTGTGTGTGTGTGTGTACATGTGTGTGTATGTCTGTGTGTGTGTGTGTGTGTGTGTGTGTGTGTGTGTGTGTGTGTGTGTGTGTGTGTGTGTGTGTGTGTGTGTGTGTGTGTGTGTGTGTGTGTGTGTGTGCAGCAGTGGCGGTTGCGAGATATTCAATGGGTTCTCCGCCTGGCGTGTAACGCTACCTCCTCAGTGTCCCTCTGGGGGCCCCAGGGGGCCTGGGGTGGGGCACACAAGAACAAGGAGAGAGCGCAAGGATAGGGGTGGGTGGGGGGGGGGGGATGTAATGCGAGGAGGGCAGCGGGCGGGAGGAGGGGAGGGTGGTTAGAGGGATGGGGTGGGGGTCGTCTCTTTCAGAACAGAGCAGAGTGGGGAAGGTTGGGGGAGGGAGGGTAACAAGGGGGTCTGACAAACCGTTTAGAATTGTGGGGAGAGCGAAGGGGGGAGGGAGGGAGGGAGGGAGGGAGGGAGGGAAGAAGGATGGGAGGGAGGGAGGCAGGGAGGGAGGGAGGCAGGGAGTGAGTGAGGGAGGTAGGGAGGGAGGGAGGGAGGGAGGGAGGGAGGGAGGGAGGGAGGGTGGGAAGGAAGGAGGGAATCGGTCCACCGTTGGTAGGCCTGTGAGGTTGAGAGAGGCTGCGGTGCACCATGTTTATGGGAACGGGCCTGAGCAGGACGGCCAGGCGTCAGACAAGACTAGAAAGACCTAACACAGCGTAAGGACAGACGCGCCAAGGCCAATAATAAAGAGAGAGGCTGAGAGCGAGAGCAAGAGAGCTATCTAAGCTGAGCCCGTAGCTGCAGACAGCTCTTATCAGGCCTCCGCCTTGCAGCTCTGAGGCCTCCTGCTGTGTCATTCATTGGACAAATCCTCCATTATACAGCTTCAGTTTAAAAACTACGAACCAATTAAAGAGCCTTTCACTTACTCACCGGGCAACACTTTATAATAACTTTAAGGCATAAGTCATTCATAAGCCTTTAGTTAATGATGAAGGAATCATTAGCAATATATGATATATACATTTGCAGACTATTAATGGGTGATATGTTAATATATCACAAATGTGTTGTAAAGTAATCTATATACTTTTAGTAAGTCATGACATGATCATAAACAAGTCATAAGTGAATGATAAGTAATTAGTTGTATATAAGATTAGATATTCACCCCTCACCCCTTGTACTTCTCTGTAGGATCAGGATCAGTACACTATTCTGATAGAATGCGTTTGCGGGTATTTGTGAGACTTTTATAATGAGTACATACGACAGTGAACAGGCCGATGTGATTATGCAGCCTGGAAAACAAAAAGCATTCCTTGGCCAGGGCTGTGAAGGCTTAAACTACTTAGCCTGAGGATGCCTCATCAATTATTTATTAATTGATTTTCATTATAGGCCTGGAATGATACAGACTTATGTGTGTATGAGTTCGAATTGTTTGCATAACTGTCTTTTTACCTTGGGGACAGCGCTGATATTTTGCATGCATACACAAATCCTAATTTAAGCACACACACACAAATATATATATATATATATATATATATATATATATATATATATATATATATATATATATATATATATATATATATATATATATATATTGTGCGGTGGGCAATGTGCCTTGCAAACCTTAAAAGAATAATGATTCCTGCTGACATTAAGAAATAGCAGCAGACGTACTGAATAAAGGCAGGCCCCCATCGGAGGTGCTTTGCCTCATGTGAACATTCACAGGCCTCCTCACATCTCTTGCAGCATTGTCTCTGAGCTGCAGGACACAGGATGTTGAGCCTAGAGAACGACACTTGGGTCATAAATCGGCCTGAGTCAGCCACATTTGATTTTTGCGTATGCTTTAACCCAAAGCAAATCAAAGAAAAACCAAAAGAGCAAAAAAAAGATAAAATCTGTGAGGTCTGTCACACTCAGACTTTTAATTGAAGTCCAAGCGATTGGCAGCCTCTGAGTCATTCTCAACTTTAAACGGCTCATATTCACCCTGTGGCGGCCTTCTCCTGCAGTGCCCAGGTCCATGGGACGATGCACTGTAGTGACAGTTAGCATGGCTGGTGTTCAGCGTGGCCTACCCGTAGTAAGGCCCAACAAATGACCCGTCGCTGTAAAGCAGCTGACTGTCAATAGCAACCGCATCTCAATGGAGCCTCGGAGCCATTCACATGTTAATGTAGCATACTAACCCCTTTACTCCTCTCACTCAAACAGGCAGGGACGAACATGAACGCCCGCACAACCACACACAGGCACACCCACACACGCACGCACACACACGTATGCAAACACAAGCACATACACACATCACGTAGAAACACACAGTACATTATTTGAATGACCAGCAAAGTTGGGAGGATTTGCTATAAAATGAATGAAAAATATGAAGACAGAAAAACAATGTGTAGAAACATGCAAATTGTGAGCGACAGCGATGCCGTCCGTAGACCCTCTTCAGTATTATTCTGTGTTTTTTTTGTAATCCCAGCCAAACTAGAGAAGAGCTGTTTTCTCAAATAACTGACACTTCCATTTCCACAGTGGCAGTTGAACAACACAACATACACAAAGTTAACAACCCCCAACCCACACACAGACACACACTCACTGTCCAGCATAATCTTCTCTGTTCACTCACGATTCTGTTTTTTTTGCTTTTGAAAAGGGATGAGTTATTAATAAATCTCTGGATTGTGGCTACAAGACTTCCCCATATGTGGAACCTTATGTTTTTTGTTTTCTTTCCGAAGGCTAATAAACAACAATATGTTTTTTTAATAATTCATATGTTCTCCCCAAGCGTGGGTTTCAAAGATTGAGGGAGCTGTGCAATAAGAGTGAATAAATAAGAGGTGCATGAGGGTGAGAGCGTGCAAGCGCACACAAAAACACATCTACACACATACACACACACTCACACACACACACACACAAATACACGCACACGGCAGAGAAGGATTGGTTTTTCAGTGTGAAGGAATGGATACGTAATAATGGGCCCAGCCCCGAATGGCTGCTCTGTATTAGAAGCAGGGTTCTGCTGCTTCACAAGCCAGTGCACTGTGTCCTTCAGCAGCCATTTCCTCTTCACACGCCCTTCATATTTTCCAATGAGGAAGAACATTACCTGACTGGCGTAAATGCAAAAAGTGTTGCATAAAACCATGCAGGTGGAATTTTGCTGAATTGCTTTCATTGTGACGAGGTTATAGATGCATTCATGACTTCAAATAGAGCCAATGTGTTCTGAAACACTGAGCTCCTGCATACTTTGCTGTTGCTCGGGGCAATTTTTTTCATAATTTACTTCATGCTCAATCTCACAGCCACATAGAGAAAAGTTCTACTTCGTGAAAAAAAATCATTGTCTGGCTATTGGATGGAAAGACACAGTTTTAAATCGAGTCATTATGTAGCCTCAACATTTTGAACAGACTGAATGTCTGTGCATTACATACAGGCCAAGCCACCCACTACCTATATATCTACCATTTTTGTCAGCCAAACAAAAAGCTTAGATGAATCTTGGATTCCCTGAAGACCTTGCATAATGTTGTGCAATGCATTCTGTGGAAATCTCTGTCGTTTGCAGTCTGTTCTTCCTCCTAGCCCAATATACAGCAATCAAGCAGGTTTACAGAGCCTGACTGCCCCGGGTGCTACTTCTGTTCGATCACATCCTTGAATTGTTCAACAGGGATCCTGCACCACTGAGGTGTTTCATGTAAGCCAGTTAACAGGCAGTGATGCTACGCTATGGTGTCGAGCTGGTTCCCATAACATTATATATAAATCTACAGATGGAGATGCCCAAATGTCTCGATGCCCATTACAATACTTTCATAGTTTAAACCAAATAATAATAAAATAGATACATCATCAACTGTGGGTGCATTTCCTTACTCAATCTGTAAAGGTTTTTTCCTTCTGCAATGCAGGCAGCAGTCAATGTTCAGCAATTACAGGCAATTTATAACGTATTGTTTCATAAAGACTTAGCGAGAAGCTACCCTTAACCCACATAGCTTTTATTGCAAGTTTCTAAGTAGATAAATAGCATTTCAAGGACAAAAATAGGCCAATGTCTATAATTGGGTCTTCTTAGGAATGTACAATTTCCTTAATTTTGTTCGGAACTACATCCTCCGTTGGCTCCCTGGGCCCCTCAGTCTAACCTCCTCGATTCAATTACAGTTAGTGGTGAAATGGTGTGGAGATGCTGGCAACGTGCCTTGATCTGATTGGATCTGGGCTCAGAGCCCATCAGGACTAACACTGTTAAGCAGAGAAAGGTGGTGAGTCTTAGGTACAGATTCAGAGGGATTTGTGTTGTTCGGTTTCTCAAAAATTTGCATCTTATCTAACACCATGAATAATGCATGCAGGGGGTCTGAGACTATTGTTCAATGAAAATCTGAACTGAAAAGAAATATGAACAAAGCAGTGTCGATATCTATTTGGGGATCAAAGACTAGGACTAGGACACACGATGCACATACACAAGCGCAAACCTACACACACTTTCCCTCACGCCCGCACGCATGCAGACACACCAGGTAAATTAAGTTATCTCATTAACGTATGTAATACAGGTACTAAAATGCACGTCAAAAACACACAGGCCATTATGATGATTCATATAGGCTACATTGAAAAGTACACAGGTAGCCAACATGCATGCTGGCTGCTATATTTAGTTCTCTCTCTTGCTCTCTCTCTAGCGTCCACATACGCACATGCATAGTCCGTTCCAGCGGCTAGGAATTATAATGCAGGGAGAATATCAATGGGAGCAGTTAGATTAGCATGCTAAGAGCTATTGAGCGTAGCTGGGTTGAGGCTGGTATGAGAGGTCTGAGTGATTGCCTGTTCGTCCTGTTGGGGAAAACACCAGCCTACATCTATGTCGGGGTACAGGCCCCCTCCTTCCCAGACATTAATTATAAATGAGCTCTGCTTCTCAGACAGGACAGATAGTCAGTTAAAAGAGAAGAGTGTTTGTTTGACAGCCAATCACCCCACCATCTACTTTCTGAGAAAACACACCAACACACAGATATAGACAGCCTCCGCCAACTATAATTGTAAGACCACGGGAGTGTTTGACTAAGTGTGTTCAGCTATACCGACACATGAGTTTGACATAAGTCAGAATTACTGCTGGCTTTTGTGAAAGAATCCATAATGGAAAACGCCACAACACAAAAGACCAAACAAAGATTGACTTCTAGTTTTAGTTCAAATTAAGATAATGAAAAGCCTAAAACATAATCAAATTTTCCACCCAGAGAAAAACCATTAACGGTCTTCTTTGAGATCGCAGACATCACGGTTACTGCGCCAAGATAATTTGTCAGACCAAAACAAGAAAAAAACTGAAACCACAGACGGGTGTAGCACCACAGTTAGCGTGGCAGGTATTTTAGTGCTGGGCGTGGGAGTGTTTGTATTATTACCATGCAGTTATTTTTAGTCGTCTGCAGTTGTGTTAGCCACGACACGCGGCTACATTTCTAGGTGTGGGGATGCAGATGAGGCTAGCGGAGCTAACAAATCGCACCCTCCGGCATGCTTCACTGCATCAGGGAGCTGCCAGAGACCGAGATGAGGCAAGAGAGGAGGAGAGCGAGGGAGGGAGAAAAAAACAGGGCAGAGAGAAAATCAGAGTCTGAGAGAAAATCAGAGAGGGGGGTGGATGTGAAAATGGAGTTACACACATACACACATACACACAGACACACACACACACACACACACACACACACACACACACACACACACACACACACACACACACTGGAGCCTGTATGCATCCAACCCAACCTCTCTAACCTCCTTTGCCTAAGGGCACTCTGTGATCTGAAGGGACCGGGAACAGTGTGAGGAGAGGTTGTAACTCCAATAATGCACTGCCTGACAAACCGACTGAAGCAAAAAAGTATATCTCTTTTTTATTTCATTTTGTTTTGTATTTCCCGGAGGGATTCTCGCTTTAAACACAAAACGGGCCAGAAGAGCGTCCGTGGAGAAGGTCTTGGTGGCCGCCTGCGTCAGCGCCGGTATTTATAGCGGACGGCAGCTCATTTTCTGACCTGAAGGAAGCTGCCGTGTTCTACAAGTAATTGCTGAGGAGGGTGGCGAGGCTCAGAAGCCTTATATCACATACAAGTTCAGAGGCACACACACGCACACACACACACACACACACACACACACACACACACACACACACACACACACACACACACACACACACACACACACACACCCAAAGGTACATGTGGGCAAGCACACACAGTTTACTTGCAGCTGTTGCTTTCTTTGATGATAATTGAGCAGGCACATCTGGAGAAGAACTTTTACTAGCAGGAAAAAAAAAGGAACAACCCTCCTGTTTTCTTTCATGCTCCTTCGGAAGAATACAGCCAAAGAACATTTTGCATGGAGTAGTAGTGTGCGTGAATGTGAGGGAGAGAGAGCGAGAGCGAGAGCGAGAGCGAGAGCGAGAGCGAGAGCGAGAGAGAGAGAGAGTGTTCGTTAGGGACATTTTGCAATTTGTCTCGCTTTCTTTCTCTCCATCCTGCAAGGCGACGCAGGTTTCCAAATGGGTTGTGCTCTTCCCCACCACAGCATCTACAGTCTGCTCCCTCTAGACCGCAGCGAGAGAGAACACCACCGCAAAGCCTGTAATTGGCTCATCAGTGCTTCCTCAAGAAACACCGCCATCCGACAAACTGCTCAACTGCAAACACCACAACACCTTCGCTCTCTGTGCCTCTCATGTTAAATGCCGACAGTATACATGAAGATCTTTTTCTCCGTGGCAATCAAGCACAGTGTCTGTTTTGATGCGATGTGTGTGTGTGTGTGTGTGTGTGTGTGTGTGTGTGTGTGTGTGTGTGTGTGTGTGTGTGTGTGTGTGTGTGTGTGTGTGTGTGTGTGTGTATGTGTGTGTGTGTGTGTGTGTGTGTGTGTGAGCGTGTGTGGAATACAGATCCCAAAACATGCCTGAGAGATGGGAAGACGTAAAGACAAGAGAGTGACGAAGGGGCTAGTTTGTCCGCAATAATAAAATAAAAAATGCTTATTAACGAAAGCAAAAGCACAAGCTGCATGCCTGCCTCATGGTGCATGTGTGTTCATCAAAGTGTGCCAGTGCTGTGCTTGCGTGTACATATTTAGCTCGGGCTGGATAGACTGCAGACGCAGGCAGCCTCCCAGAGTTTGCACTAACGAGCGAGTGAGGTATCTATTTTATTTGGTTATTTGCCTCTTTTCTCTCTGCCCCAGTCGGCAGGGATTACTCACCATGTCCTCGACGTTGCAGCAGAGAGGGAAAGCAGGCGTTTAGGAAGTTCAGATGATACTTGGCAGCCAGCAGCCACTTCCTCCAGGGGGGGAAGACTGTGGGAAATTATGGTAATCTCCAGCACAGTGCTATAGTCGCCTAGCTCTCCGAGCCCTGTGGTTGCTGAGGGAGAGCACTTGGGAACAGAGCAGCGAAGGAAAGAGAGTATGGAGGGTGAGAAGCAGTGGGGAGGAGAGGGAGGCGGTGGAGGAGGAGGAACTGGGAAATCCGACGACAAACAGTTTCTTCAGGCAATTGTTGTCTCAAGACTGGTAGTAATATGCTGTCACACTGTGGTAGTAGTACAGTGAGACCGCATTCACCTGGATTGGTGTTAGTAGAAAGCTTAGACCTTCGACCTTGCTACCACTGCAAAATGTATAGGGTAACATTAAGACCTTGTCATATCCATAAACCCTCATTAAGTGTGCACATAGCTAGCAAAGCTGCAGCACTGATCAGATGAGCAGCACAGCCAATGGAGACGCAGCCTGCCACAGGCCGCCAGCCCCCCGCCCATTCAGTCTCTAAACGCCTGATAAGATTCAGCTGTGTTGGTTTCTTGGGTTGAGTATCTTGATGACGTTTGTCATGCTTTACATCTTCAACATGAGAGGCCGCACAGAACAAAGAATGGCAATTAGAGAGAAACCAGGCACAGCAGACCCTGCATTGCAGGACTTCTGCCTCCCCACCCCTTCTCTTTCTCTCTCACTTTCTCTCTTTCAACGACAGCTTTTAGGGCTATTTACTTGCTAAAGTTATTTTTCTTGGGCCGGCCATTTTCTAATTTCTCAGTTCTCTATTCCCTCTCTCTCCCTCTCCTTTAGGAGCAAGGGGTGCAGAATGAGTTACACTCGGAGCTCGGCTCAGGGCGACAGAGGCAGACGGCTCTAAAACTCATTAGTTCCAGCGCTGAGCATTTTATAATCCGTCACAAACAAACAGGCAAACACCCAAGATTAATGGTTGTTCACTCGGTAAGAAAAAGGACCTAGGGGGAAGATTTTGGCCTACCGTGAGGTCTCACACACCAGCGTGACACACACGCACGCACAAACGCACACACACCCACACCCACACCCACCCACACACACACACACACACACACACACACACACACACACACACACACACACACACACACACACACACACACACACACACACACACACACACACACACAAACAGCTAAGCCAGTACAAGCAAAGGAGGGCCCAAGAAACTGACCGTTATTTTACCTATTTTCCTCTCCTTTAGTCTACTTGTCTGTTCCTCTTTGTCTCTCCCGTGCTTTCCAGTGTGAAGGCATTTCCATGTATCAGGAGGGGGAGAAGGATGTCTGGGTGAGGGGGGGGCAGGGTGTATTTGAAGTGATTGGTCATGAACAAGGGTTGCCTTGGCAGCCGCTGCCAGGAGCTAGAGACGATGGGGGCCAGGAGCTTGGGTGTTTTGTCTCTCTTGCGGACAGTGGACAGTGCCCCCCCGCCGCCAGTATGGCTCTACCAACGTGGCCAAGTCACAGTCAACACCCCCCCCCCCCCCCCCCCCCCCCCCCCCCATGCTGCCTTGAGCCCTCTGCCAACTGCAATAACAGTTGATCACAGACAAGGACTGTCTGGGAAGCCACCCCAATCTGGTGCCAGGGTGGCACCCCCATGCCAGGATAGTGTTGGATGGGAGGGATGGGGGAGACACTGGATGTCCAGCCCCTACCAACAAGGACCTGGGGCTATGGGAGAGAGAATGGAATTTCTTAACTTCCAGTGCTTAATTGCCTATTAATGAGCTCATCTCCAGCCGTTGGTGTGGGGAGAGAACAGTGTAACGAGCCAGGGAACTTTCAGCAGCGGTGGGGCTTAAGGTGCATGTGTGTGTTTTGGGCTTCCCTTGATCAAGCGGGGAGGGGCGGGGGGCTCAGAGGTATGGTGTTTGTTCTCAGCATAAACAGTTATGGTTTCTGACATCTGTTGTGGTCACAGGGAAAGCTGCCGAAGCAATTAGGCCGCTGGATTGGCGAGGTCGGGGCTGGTTTATGTCGAGGGAGAGCAGGTAACAGGTCAACAATTAACATGCATATGAAGTGTGTGGTTCCTTTAACAAGTTCCTCGAAGAGTAAGTCAAACAGGGGCCAGGCTGAGGCAAAATGTAATCCCATGGCAAGACGGACGTCTGGGTTTCTCAGTGGCCCTGAGTGACAAGAGACAGGTGCCCGACGCCTGGCATGTGGCGGTTCCTCTGGGTTAGTGGACAGGGTTGTTCCCCCTCCAGGCTCACATTCCTTAGCTAGACTCCCCAAGTAATCACTGAATAATGTATGTATCCTGCATGCAATGCCCACATGATAATCAAATATACGAACTGATCCAGTTGAACTTTGACCGTTTGGAAAGCTGTAGGCGATGGGGGGAACGGTGTGAGCCGTCGGGAGCAACGCTGTAACATAACATTATGATTCAAACAGATGTCCTCTAATTAAACCTCAGTCCCGGGATCTGCCTCCTCGCAGGCGGTACTGGCAAGGCGTCTTAAAGTCACGCTGACATTTAAAATGGAGCTCCATTAGTGGGATAAAAAACACAAAACGAAATACAGGAATCCATCATGTTAGCGGTGCTATAACCGCCGAGCTACGACAAACAATGCCCCGCGGCAGGCACATCATCAAGCACAGAGGCCGATGAGGTCTCCTATAGTTTCAAGTTTGGCCGGGCTGGCTATTTTCAACACCAGATGCTGACTCCTGAACCCCACCTCTGACGGGACAGAGGACGTCCACCATTGTAACGAGGCTCGAACGTAGCGCTTATGTAAACCCCGTTGGAGCCGGTACCGCCCGGCCCCGCTCTCCGTAGAATCACGGCGCTGTGTGCTGTATCCCCTCACGATGCACAGAGCCCCTGGTAATTAGAGAGGTCCTCGGTTTCCAGGCTTGACCCCCTCATTAGCCATGGCAGGCATCTCTCAGCCACAACACTTCAGCTTTCAGGAGTCGCATGAATGCGGTCCTACACGCAGCCCGAACAAAAGAATGCCCCCCCCCCCCCCCCCACACACACACACACACACACACACACACACACACACACACACACACACCTCTTTAAAGTGCAAAAATTCCACAATGGAAAGTTTAATCCATCAATTTTGCAAAAAGGGGTTAATTTGCCTCGCTTATGCAAATAAAACAGCCAGGTTTCAATTTGTCGACATCCTCCTACACATACTAGGGGTGGTGCAGACGGTTATGCAATGCACAGACTTCCATTCACTTAGTGGATGTGTCCCTGCTGCCGGGGAAAATAATACCCTGGGTAACAATGGGCCCAGATAATACAGTCCACCGTTTCAGACCCCATTTATAAATGCACTGTCAACGAATACGTGCCGGTTGCAAAGATCCCTACTGCAACCAGCCGATCTAATGGTCTAGATTAGTACCCCTGAAGTCTTATCTCCTAGTCCTAAACCCTATCCTTTGAGCAGAGAAAATCGCTTGGGGTTAACAGTAGAGTGATGAAGCTCAGGGGAGAGAAGTCGTTTTAGAGACATAGAAAGAAAGCTGAACTCGAGAGACAGTGTGATGCCCGGCTGTCCTCATCTCTTTAGTATGCATGAGCACTTCTCTTCTGACCGAAAGTTGTTGATCCAGATCAAAGGCTGCTGCTGAGCTCGGTTCAGTTCTGCTATCCAACCCAATCTACCCATCCCTGATCCCTCACACAGGGAAAAGCCCCCCCCCCCCTTCACCCCCCACTGCACATGAAAAGAATATCCAATGTTTTCATTCTGGATATCATATTTTTCATATTGAAATGCATAGCATTTTGGGATAGCTTGAATAAGAATTGGGTCCTTAAAATAGTAGATTGTTTTTTCTGAAGAAGAGACATTGGTATTGATTTCCTTGTGATCTGATAATGTCTAAAGCAACCATACAAATGCATTTCGGAAGATCAATGCATTTTCGGTTGACTAATCGATCAATATTTTGGATTGGCTGTGGATCATAGGGTGGGAGGAGCAGACAAAAGCTTATTTCCAGGTATTTGTGTCCTCTGGGAGCCTCATTTGCAATGCACCTTGTCAAACTCCCACATCACTCACCATTGTGTTCAACTTCATTCACCAATTACAAATGCTCTTGTTGAACCGTAACCTTTTGGTTAATAGTGTATCCTAGTGAATAATTATTTTAATTGATTAAAAAATCTATAATACGGAATGTTATGGAGATTTAAGAGACATTCTTACATTCTGGCCTTCCTTGGTGTAGTTTGAAAGTCGCCATTTGCATTCCTCTCTATATGCATTCAGTCTTGTGCCATTTTTCCTTCAAAACATCTTTGATTTGCATACACTGATGCAACCCAATTTAAATTAGAAGTTAATTCCTTTTTCTTTTTTAGAACATTTATTTTCAAATGCATCGTTGATGTGAATAATTAACGGCAGCTGATGCTATTGCCTTGATGTTTGGTGCCACTGCTTCACTGAGAATTTTAAACAGTGTTAGTTCAGTTAGCTGTGTGCGTCTGTGCGTCTGTCAACTTCACCAGGGACCCTCTAAGTTTGCTACGTGGCTGTTTCAACAGCATGAACTACAAGCTATTAACGTTGAGGGTACAACGCTCCTGTCAATATTCATGCACAAGTTATGTGGGTTGACATTTACAATGTGACAGATCATAAAACTTGTCGCGAAGGGACTTCCAGATGAGCCGGCATTGCGATACACTGGGAAACGCCGACCTAGCGATCAAGATTACATCTATTGAAATCTATGTATGTTTGCCAAACATAATTTTTTTTTAGATCTCTATCTCAAAGTCTGTCAGATTTGTGAAAATATTTTTTTGTTTTTGCATATTTAGTCAATGAGAAATGAAGTCTTCTACTGTTACGATTATTATAGGATTTTGGAATTGCCCAGATTTAGTCTTTAATGGCTGCTTTGTATTAATCAATACCCCCAAATACAGAGGTTTTGAATGAACATTGACATGACATGTGACTGGGGCTGTTGTTGCGTCACACCAACATTGGTCTCAGTACACACACAGTGTTTGAGAGATCAGAAGTGGCCCTTGAGAAGACTGGGACCACCCTGCTGTAATACACACACCCTCTGGAATTGATTTGTGTGTGCATGTGTTTGTGCATGCGTTTGTGTGTGTGTGCGTGTATGTGTGTGTATATGTTTGTGGGTGTTTGTGTGTCTAGGAATTAGTTTGGGAAGTGTGAAACATGCGGGCCACCAACTGTCTAACCCAATATGGAGAGCTTTCTTTTTTGTGTATTAAATATCTAATTTCTATGCTTGGCAGCTTAAGCTGCTTACTTCAGACCAGTCCTAATCCATCACTATCGGCTACAAAGTGAGCACTTGTTTCCTTTGCCCATTTAACTTTGTGTTGTTGTTTTGTTGGTTAGATGTCGTATGCTGCTTCGTCTGCCTCTGTTTTATCTAGTCCCCCCAGCCCTTCTGTGTTCCTCGTGGATAAATAAATTAAATATCATTAAGCCTGGTCCGTATTATGGCACCACCAGTTCCCCATGCGCCAGCTCACTTGGGAAGTGTTTGGGAATGAGCTTCTCATTAGGAGCTGTGTGGGATAGCTGGGGGAAGGGGAAGGGCTTTTGACAGGGAACGGCAGGTGTAGGAGATCTAGACAGCAAGATATGCAGCCAGGGTTGGGAACAATGGAGAGGGACCATAGAAAGCTGGAAAGAAATTGAGAAATAGAGAGCAAGAGAGAGGGGATTTAAAATGAAATAGAATATGAGAAGTTAGCAAATTAACATGTTTTCAACTACAGACTACTGGATTATTTAGAGAGTTGACGATTAACACAGTTAGTTTGAATGATAAGACTTATGGTGTAGTATTCTAATATATGATTGACAGGATATTGGTTCCAAACGTCCAATACGGTTGTTCACTGCATCTTGAACTGAATTTTAAGCAAAAACTGGTAAAACCATCATGCAGTTCCTTAAATATTAAAATAAAATGTTGCTGCTTGGTTTCATGTTCAAATTTGCCCAACAGTTATTTTTTTTTCGACTCTGTTGCTTCCAATGCAGCTTCAATTGTGAGTAAATGGCAAAATTCCTTCTGATGTTTCATTTTGTGCATGTGTGAGCATGCAATCACACTCCAGTAGCAGACTATAACCTGAATATAAAAAATAGCAAAACACACTCCAGTCCTCCGTAGACTGCTACCATTATGTACTGATGGCTTCCACTTGGCAGAGTAGACAAGCATCATTCTGGCAAAATCCCTGCAAAGAAATTGCCAATTTAGCCAATTTATCTCCGTCCATGTCTCCCCCGCTTCGGAAAGTCCTTACTATAGCCGTCTCCCCCAAGGGGCGCATTCCATACTGCTTAACCCAGTCCTTGCCCCAACGCTCCTGGCCTGAGATCCGACATGACAGGCTCCCTTGTTTTTCTCCTCCACCTCGATATGTCGCCGGCTCTCCCTAATTTCTCAAAGGGAACACTCTGTCTCTCGTCCCGATGCCCCCCCCCACCCCTACACTGGCGCGTGGAAAGATCTGCGCCCCTAAATTAAATCAGGGACGTCGCAATTCCTCTCCGCCCGACGCAGGCACTCCAACGGCGGTGTTATGAAATCTGGACTGTCAGAAGGAGTTAGCGAGCGTAGCGCTGGGACATCGCCATAGCATACCGCCGCCGCCGCCTACTGCACCTCCTCTGTGCTCCAGCGGGATAAATCTGTGCCTATTTTTATGGAGTTTGTAAACTGTGAGTGTGTAATCGAATGAGGAATGATGGCTGTTCGGGGGGCAGTGCAAGGGGGTGGGTTAGCGATAGCACTAACGGCGTGTGCGATCTTTGAGGTGAAAAGGCCATGAGGTTGAGCAGGGGCTGGTTTAAGGTGTGGTTGGATGTGGTGAGCATTGGTTGGTGGGTAGGGGCCAATGAGGGTAATAGTCGTGTTTCATTCTGGATGCAGTTTCTATATGAAAGATCGACAAAGGTCAATGGCATACATTGCCCCTTTCCCACATAGTTTCCGGAAAAATTACTGGGATAACCTTCATGGCACGCTAGTGATTTCTATTTTTCTCAGATGCAGTTTTGTTCTGGATGATTTTTCCATCATGCCCCTTTTCACACATGGTATAGCGATACCAAAATAGAAACGCTTGTTAAACTCAGTCTTGATTTTGTGAAATATCGATCCCTGTTCCCATTCACACTTGACCACATGCAGGGAATCTGATGGAACTTTGCAGGGTAAGACTGCATCTTTGAAGGGGCTTATGTGTGATCCCATAAGAGGGTCTGAAAGATAGTGGGCTCTATATTTATGATATGCAGTGTTGGTTTGAGAGGATGCTGGGCTGTGTGGCAGCAGGACAACAGATGGATATTGATATTGTGATAGGAAACTACACAATGCCTTGAAATGTGTTCATTGCGCTTCAGACTTTGCCTGGTTTTATAGGCTACACTAAATTGAGGATTTTCTTTAAAGGTTGGGTATGGAATTCTCTTTTTTGGAAATTTTTGCAAAATTACTTGAAATCCTTATCATAACCCACTAACAGCCACTGAGTTAAAAGAACTGACATGAAAATCAAACAAGTCAATCATCTGTGGAACGGGCAGGGCTCGAAAAACTCCAGCCAATGATTTCCAGAACCACCGTGTGGCATTGGACAGTAAGTACGTCAATCAAATGGTCGTACGGCACTCCCCCTCCTCCGCTCCCCGCGCGTGACCCCTTCGTGCACGTACTCAAAGCTTGTGACCCAGAGCAAGCTTTTTTTGTCGTTATCCTGTGGTAGCTACTGGAGCTAGCTAACTAGCTAATCCACATTTGGACCTAGCGCTAGAACACAACCCTAAACTCCAACCTAGCAAGCCTGGCTCGCTCTCGCGCATCTTTGTTCGCGCTCGTGCATCATGGTGCATCCATGTACCTGGAATGGGTAGGACCATTTGAGTTGTGTATTTTCAAAATCTGCTGGCGTTTCTCAAATCTCATACAGAACCTTTAATGATTGTAGATAAGTCAAATTAAACCAATTTGTCTTCTTGCTTCCTCATCCATATTAGCGAAAAATCTCTAATATGTATTTTGTGAAAAATATCCTTCAGGCTAAAACAAAATAATCATCAAAACATTATGCCATGTAATGTTTAAAAGTATCGTGATATTTTTATATTTTTAGTGCCTCATGAAAAATTGAAAATACATGTACAAAAAATCATTAGGGGGTTTGATGAACAAAGATGGCACCATAGCATATCAATAGGATCAAGCCAGACATTCACACACACACACACACACAAACACACACACACACACACACACACACACACACACACACACACACACACACACACACACACACACACACACACACACACACACACACACGCACACACACACACAATAAGAAAGGCAATAGAAGAAGAATTTGGACAAGATACCATCCCTGCAGAGCTGTTCGATTTGTCAGTTGCTTGGATCCACCCCATGGTTAACCATTGGCCGCTGTCTGATTGTGTGTATGAGAGATGGACGGACATAGAGGGAAAGAGAGAGAAAGAGGGAAAGAGAGAAAGAGAAAGTGAGAGGGAGAGAGAGAAACACAGGGAGAGAGAAATGTTAATGAGGGCAGTGGGACGTGAACAAACCGCTTTCTAGCCTAATGAATACATTCAGAGAGAGAAAGAGAGAGGGAGAGGGATAGAGAATGGAAATGATGTGGGGCACGGGGGAGAGGGTAAAGAACGGACTTTAGGGGTCACAAACTGATTCCACATGCAAGTGGACTGAGTGACTCACAGGGTTGAGAAGTATATATGTATAAGCATGGTGTCTGTTCGTATGTGTGTATGTTTGTGTTTGCAGTTTTGCTTAGTCATTGCTTACATTCCACATGGGGGAGATGTCAAATGCACCATCTGTACCACAAATGCGTAAGGTCTAGATTTCACCCTCAGGTATAATCGCCTATTAAAGATAGATTTAGCTTCATACTGAGCTCACCTATTTGAGAGGCTTACTATTCTGTATATTAGACTGCTTAGTCCCTTAACCATGCTAAGAGGGCTTTGGAGGAGGCTTATTATGCACGCAAAACACAAGTCATTACGGAAATACCATTTTTCTGGTTCCATGGCTCCATCTTTGGCTTTAGTCCACAAAGCATGAGAGCAGGGAGAGCAGATGTTGCCTAGCCCTCAACAGTGATACAGGTTACAAGCGTTATACAAAAAACAGAAGAGGGTAGCCACAGCGACGGTAGTCACTGTTGGCCTGAGTTCCGAGGTCACAGGTACTTTTGCATGATGAACATCTGCACAGGAACACAAACACCCGATGGAACCAGTGAGTTGTCAGCATTCAAAAACAACTGAAACCCGCTGGCATATGCTGCTGCCAGGTGGGCTTTCTCCTAGACTCAGGACAGCATCGTCTCAGCTATCCTATTGTGATTACCAACTGTGCAGGGTCTCATGTTTCGTATGATAATTTGTAGCTATTTGAATTTATCTCCAGACTTCTCCGTATGCACGAACACAGATGGCACGGTTACATGGTGTGTTTGGGTAGATGTCATGTTTTGACGATTTGGGCATTCTTCCAAGTGTAACCATTGCATTCTGCAGCAGCAAGAAGCCCATCGGCCACACCTCCCTATAAGGCACAGCGCCCTCAATTGTCTCTGTGCACTGACCCCCAGGAAAAAATAAAAAGCTGCATTTCAAAAATGGTATGGACTGTGATGTGGAGATTATTTCCTCCAACGCCAAAGCCCTAGAAGAAATTACTTCACCTGTGCACATCACTCGTCGGAAGCACTCTCTCTCTCTGCAGTTTATATAATTCCTGTAGCAATACCTTACAACCCCCCCACACACACACACACACACACACACACACACACACACACACACACACACACACACACACACACACACACACACACACACACACACTCACACACACACACACACATACACACACACACACACTCTTTACCCTCTACAACTCCTCTAATCCTTAGGCAACACACAGTGAATAAATCAGGGAAGCAGGCTTATACCAGCACTCCATAGTAACTGTGTGTATGTCTCTGTGTGTGTGTGTGTGTGTGTGTGTGTGTGTGTGTGTGTGTGTGTGTGTGTGTGTGTGTGTGTGTGTGTGTGTGTGTGTGTGTGTGTGTGTGTGCGCATAGAAGTGTGTGTTTGTGTTTGAAGGAGCGCACAGCCAGCCCACGGTTGTTGAAAAGCAAGTGGGCACAGCCTGCCAGGATGTAACTTAACCTATGGTCCAATATGACTGCTCCCATTTAGCTCTAATACCGCCCTCTGCATCGTGCGTCCCTTCAGCACAAGTTCATCTTATCTCAATGCAGACACTACAAGGAAAGTCCTCCTCTGTAGGCTGGGATTTATTTCGATTTTCTTAGCACAAAAATGTTTCCTTGTTTAATTCTCGCTCTCTATTTTCCGTCGCACATTTCTTTGTGTCTGTGTTTTAGTGAAGACGGATCAACGCAATGTATAATGGTGCTTAGCACGCCACCAACAAATGAAGTGGAGAAATTCCTGTGGAGGAACCACGGCAGGCCGGGTCGTTTTAAAGACTAGTCGGGTTGGAGACTTGCCTCCATCTACAAATCGTCTCTGCCACCACCTGCTAGTCATCAGCCCTAATTGTACAACCTCAAATGAACCGTGATAACTACTTTAAACTTATGTACTGCCAACCGCAAGTGATTGTAGTACTTAACAGTGCAAAGCCATCATTAACTAACTGGTTATTAGAAAATGGTCCGTATTAATCAAATCAAGTAAAGAGCAGATCAATTCAAAAGGTGACCTGCAGGCCTTGAAGCGTTCTCTGACGTAAACCACGTAGCGAGAAAAACACATTGATGGGCGCATTGCTATCCCTGCTATCTCTGTCTAAATGCATATAAGCTGGAAAGGTTGGGTGTGGTGAAACCATTCATCCTTAATGGAATCATCCGCGATATATATCATCTGCCCTTTTTCTGTTTCTCTGCTTTTGTAATGACAAATCTGAGCTATTTTGAGCACAACATGTAAGCCACAAATTAGGAAACGGATCAAAACAAGACAATTACCACCTTTATGCTGCGTCCTTTCCTTTTTACTCAGCCAAGTGAGCCCAAATGGTTGGAGGGTGGTTGAAGACTGGCTAGTGGTTAATTACCTCTATCAAAGCCTGCTTCCTCGCTGAGGCCACGGCCCCGGTGGGTCCCCAGGGGCCGATTAGAGCTGCACTGCACGCCTCCTGGATCTCTACCCCGCCGTGAGCATGGTGTACACACACACACACACACACACACACACACACACACACACACACACACACACACACACACACACACACACACACACACACTAACACTAACCCTTGATTCACCACACCTGTAAAAGTAGTAGGTTAATAGTGTAGGGACAAAGAGCTTCATATTGTTACCCTTTGCATCAAGCCAGACAAGCTACAGACAGCTAAGCAGCCCGGGACGACAGACAGGGGAAGCTAATGGTTAGTTGACCTCATGATAAGAAGTGAAAGAGAAGAGAGAGTTTCCCCCAAAAACGTGCAAATTGGTTTGGTGAATAGCACAAAGCCAATCAAAAGTTGAAAATAATAATAATCATAATATAATAGAACTATGATTTTCCTGCTAACATTACAAAAGGATGGATTACTGTTATTTCTTGTTCGGTGCCAGCAGTATCTCCAAGTATTTGTCCATTGGTAAACAAGCAATCCAGGCAAACTGAACAGATTTTTAAAACAAAGAAATACACGATCCAATCACAGGAAAGAGAGACTAACAATGACAGTGGGTAGTTCACTCAGCGGCGTCCTAAATGAACTGCCAAAGCTACTTGAGAAAACAGTTTCAATGAGACTTTACAATTACAAAGCCGCCCCAATGTACCTCAGCAAAAATACAAACAATCATAGGGCCCTGCAGGCGTGTATATAAATGTATTATTTTGTATTATCCAGAGGAAGCCAAGTGAAAATATTTAGAGTGCAGCGGTGAGAGGGAGAGGAGGAAAAGAGGCGACTTGTGTGTTAGCGAGAAGTGAGAGAGGGAGAGAGGCCTTGAGGAGACTGAAAACAACAGAAAGAGACAAGATGGATTGAAAAAGTGAGGAAAGAAGAAAGAGAGTGACAGAGAAAGACACACAAACCTATACTCACCAAATCACTAAATGGGCCACTGCATAATCACACCCGACGAACGTCAAGCAAAAAACCCTTTTATTTCCATTACTCTATTTGCCATGATGGATGTGACTTTCATTGTGTGTGTGTGTGTGTGTGTGTGTGTGTGTGTGTGTGTGTGTGTGTGTGTGTGTGTGTGTGTGTGTGTGTGTGTGTGTGTGTGTGTGCGCGTGTGTGTGTTTCCCATGCGAGTTGCTTCAATGCCTGCCCACAACCATTTTTGGACTTTGGATATATATTTGCATGTGAGTGATTATATGTGTCATTTGAGCATAGCTATAATCAAGGCTACAGTACATTAATGATAGTCCACCATAGCGTGTGCACGGTACTAGCCAATGACTGGTGGAAGACCCAACGGAACACCCGCATCATGCGGGTCAGGTACGATTACTAAGTGGAAACTAATCGATAGTGTGACTTGATTTTCTTTCCCACAGGTTGTCCTTGTACTCCCTCTGCAATCAACACACACACACACACACACACACACACACACACACACACACACACACACACACACACACACACACACACACACACACACACACACACACACACACACATGCATGCACACACACACACACACCCAGACACACAAGCAAACCTGGTCGTTATCATGTGCATGTGTGCGCACGTTGAACTGTTTAATCACTCAGAATCCCCCACCCCCTTCTCTGGTAGAAGTGTTTAGCGTGCAACACAATGTTGTGTGTGTGTGTGACACAGACAGGACCACAGACCTTGAAAGCTGTGTGTGTGTGTGTGTGTGTGTGTGTGTGTGTGTGTGTGTGTGTGTGTGTGTGTGTGTGTGTGTGTGTGTGTGTGTGTGTGTGTGTGTGTGTGTGTGTGTGTGTGTGTGTGATAAGAATTGCTGATATCACCCAGTTGGTCTTGAGAGGCTGTTTCCTCCATGATGGTTAAAGCCTGCTTGAGCATGTGGACCCTTATGGATGTTGTATCATCCGCCCAAGATCAATCTCTGACCAAACTGGAACTTCTCCCATGGTGAAAAACATAATGACTTTGTACTTTCGTTGCCTTTAATATCTTTCCTTCATTATCCTTATATTAGCTATCATCCACACTCCCTATCTCTCCCTCTCCCTCTCTTTTCCTATCTCTCTCCTCCTTTCAGATTGTCTTGTTTAATTTGTCTCCCACAATCTGTTCGGTGCTTAATAGTGGGCATCACTCAGGGGCAGGTAATTGGGACACATAAGTGAGTATGTATATGCATATGTGAGTGTGGGTGCGGCCAAGCCAGGAAAAAAGATTGATCTTGCGCGCAAGCGCACAGACTCACACAGACACACACAGACAACTTTGCTGCTGACCCCTGCTACAATGAAACGGCCCCAAAGCCAATTACCTTCCATATAAACGCTGGTATTCAGCCCGCTCCGCTGGAACGCCCACGGACGCTGCGGCTCCTCTGCCCTGTTTACAGAGGCTGTCCACCTCAGAAGATGGACCAACACACACACACACACACACACACACACACACACGCACACACAGGACTACACCCCCACACACACACACACACACACACACACACACACACACACACACACACACACACGCACACACACACGCACACACACACACGCATACTCTAAGACAGGCCAATAAGGGTGATGCATAGACCAGCATAATACCCGCAGCTATGCATTTTTGGATGCAATAGCCTCAGCAGACATGGAGCTTATGAGTGAGAGGAGGGTAGAAAACACAGACACACAGGCATACACAAGCCCCCCCCTCCCCCCCAACAAACAAACGTACCCCGCACACACACAGCCAGGTCTGCACACGCACGTACATGGACAAGATAAATAAGCATTTGGTTCCTTTGCTTTCTTATCCCTCGGTACTCGGTGTTGAGAAGGCAGGCATCACCAATCAATGCACTCCTGTTTTACATTCCCCAAAACCACCGTGGGAGTGAGGGACGGAGAGGATGCTGGTTGAAAATGTAAAATAGCAGCTAGCAAGTTGAGAGTTTAGAACTCAGTTCATCGCTAAATCCCGAATGTCATCGGACAGCGTTTCTTAATGAGCTATCGATTCTATACAACTCCCCCGCCCCTAACCTCCTCCCTACTACAAGTCAGGGAACCTGCCTTTCCACCTTTATTTCCTCAGCAACAAGGTCTCTTGATCTGAAACAACAAAATCTATGGAAGGAAAATGGGAGCAGAGGGGGAACAAATAAATCTTGAGCCTTTTCAAATATATTGACAAAGCCCGGCTTGCAGCCCTGCCCCAACCTTCTGATTTAGAGGTGTGTTCTGACAAGCGGCACCGCATGGGTGGAGAGCAGAGAACGACAGTCAGAAGCGGTTTGGCCGACACTGTATCAACAGACTGTGCCCAGGGACCTGGGCAGAGCGGCTATTTATTAATGTCAGCTGCAGGAGCGCTAGGCTCATATCTGTGGCCATGTACCAGAGCGTTTCTGAGGTTTGGGGGTGTGGTGGGTTTAGAAGAAACATGACACTGACACACCGCCGCCTCTCCATCTCTCCCTCACTCTCTCACTCTCATAGAGGCCAAGCTTCCAATTCCCCCCTGTCCGGCTTCCATTTCACACACCTTTTCACACACACATCGTTTCCGGTCCACCATGGTGCACCAGTGGGCTCGAGAAGTTATTATTGCGACAAATAATGACAATAACGTTTTTTTACCTGCCTCTGAAGAACGGCTGATCCATCTGAGATGCCCTCCCATATCAACCCCATCAAATGGGCTTAATTCAAGAGGATGAAAACCAGATAAGATCGGTACATTTTGGTAAAAGTAGCAAGCAGCTCAGAGTGGTCTGCATGACGTCTACAGTTACGGGATGAAAAGGGAGAAAAGGTATTTGCTTGCCCTTTTTCCACAATGTTTTCTTGACCTTTATTGGCGTGGGGCTGATGCTATTGGCATGGACATGGATGGGTGACCTGCATGTCCTTCAGGTGGATCGTGGACGGGAGCATGTGCACGCACACACAAACACACACACACACACACACACACACACACACACACACACACACACACAAACGCACACACACACACACACACACGACACACAAAGGATCGATGGATGGCCATCTGCTCTGGCAAGGGTTGGAGGTCCCTGGATGGCCATTGGTTGGTGTGGGCACACTGGATTATTCAGGGGGGCTGGGCCAGAGTACCGGCGGCTGGGATGTGCACGAAAGCCAAGGTCAGTCGCCACAGCTTCGCTGACATTGACTCGGAGAGGATTCATATCAGTTCTCGAGAAAAGCAGCCCACCTCGTCCCTTTATGTGCTCAATAGATCCATGTCCCTTCTCACATTGATCCATCATGAATCGATGGCAGTCTCTTCTGACTGGTCCTTTTTAGTGAGTGCACCAATGGTCATATTTTGGCCAATAGCTCTGGATGCATTATTTAGAGTTAGAGCCATCCTTCATAGCAAACAATGTCTAATGCATCAGCAATCCACATCCCAGCCAATTATGTCTAGGATCAGTAGGTATCACTGCATCCTTTTTGCAGTCATTGTGGACAATGTGTCCCCATATACCAGTCAACCAAGGATAACAATGTGAAACAGAACCATGGAATATCACATCACCCATACGCATTCGGTGATCACTGAGCAATTTCCGTTCCTCTACCTTCCCCTGAATGAATGCCAAAACCGATATCCACAGCTCACTGGGTCTAAAATTAATTATTGCGAAATGAAAGAAAAATTATGACCTCCCGTTTTCCGATGGACGTTTTACACAGATCATGCCGCTTAATGACTCAGGGCAACCTCTTTGTCACGTTGAATCACATCCTCCACTACTCATTTAGAGTGTCAGGGTTTTTGTTCAAACTACAAACGCCCAGGGAAACCATACCTTTTCATGTCTCCCAATGCTTTCACAAAGAGCCTGTGTAAGAAGGGGGCTTGAGATTGAACTCAACAGGGATGTGCAAAACCCAAGAATTAAGCAGGTCTCGTTCAAGTCGTTACCAGTGATGGTCATTGCTAATCTAAAAGGGAGGGATCATTATATAAGCAGCTGTGTCTTTGGAGATTTTCTTTGGAGATTGTAAGTAACACCACCTCTTCCCAGGGGTTTGTGTAGGCTTCTTGCAGTGGGGATACGTTTACCGAACCAAAGAGCTCCTTGATACTGAGTCTGTAGCCATAGCAGAAGTAATGTGCCCCTAGTGAGCTTGCATACACACCCCACACAGACACAGACACAGACACAGACACACACACACACACACACACACACACACACACACACACACACACACACACACACACACACACACACACACACACACACACACACACACACTAACACACACACAAACACACAGCCTCATACTCATAAACTGTGCGAATGCAGTAGTGCATTTATTTGAACAAGTGTTTATCTACTTTAGGCCATGTTTCCCCTGTGTTTGTATGTGATAACGTACATTTTTGGAGCACCTCAATACAAGTGCTGACCACTGATCGTACGTTTGAACTGTGAGACTAGGAGAGTCTTAGGATAATGGATGACTTCTATCCTTAAAACAAAAGAAAAAACAGGTATATGAGGCACGAGAGAAGGAAAGATGAAATTATAGCGATAGACTATGTCAAAAAAGGGAAAAGCAAGACAGAAATGAAGGAATTAGCAATAAAGGCGAAGCATGGATTTGGTGTGTAGATGGTGGGGGGTTGATGAGCTGGAGATAAATCAGTCATATTGTTATCGGTTTGCGTCTGAAATATTGTCGAATCACAATCTCTGTATTGTTACATCATGATTCGTGTGCAAATTATGCCATGCATGTAACAAATCATATTTGTCATCATGTGAAACTCAAAGATATAGAGTGTGCATGTGTGTGTGTGTCTGTGTGTATTTGTGTGTGTGTCTGTCCGTCTAGGGGGTGGGGTGAGGGAGGTAATGAGGCAGACAGACTGACAACACCAATGAGCATCTGGAGAGTTGCTCCTCTATAGGGTCCTATCACAACAGCTATTCCAGAGCATTCCAGCACTTGCCGGCAACAATAGCTGGCACATAGTTGCACACCCTGTCCCTGTCACATGCACACACACACACACACACACACACACACACACACACACACACACACACACACTGACCGCACATAGACTTCCACATGCGCACATACAGACAAGACACACGCACGCACACAGACACACACAAACCTGCAACAATGGTATCAAAAAGAGGAGACAAAACAGTGGGAAAACAACAGGCTACCGCCCCCCCCACTCCCCAAGGCTGGATGAAGAGGAGACACACTAAAGAACACCCCCCACCCACCTTACACACACACCCACCTCCCTCTCTCTCACTCACTCACTCACACACACACACACACACACACACACACACACACACACACACACACACACACACACACACACACACACACACACACACACACACACACACACACAGAGGGTGGGGAGGGAGGAGCATTGGCATTTGGCACCAACAGACGCTCACAAGCCTCCCCTGGGAAACCCAAAACATGAGGGGGAGAAGAGGAGAGCGGAGGGGAGGAGGAGAGAGAGGAGGGGAAAGAAGAGAGAGGAGGAGAAGAGGAAGGGGAGAAGAGGAGAGGGGGAGATGAGGAGAGGGAGAGATGAGGAAAGAGAGGGGAGAGGAGGAGAGGAGAGAGAGGGGGGAGAGGAAGAGAGGAGAAGAGGAAGGAGAGAGGAGGAGAGAGAGGGGGAGAGAGATGGGTGAGGAGGAGAGGAAGGGGAGAGGAGGGGAGAGGAGGAGAGAGAGAGGGGGGAGGAGAAGGAGAGAGGGGGAGAGGAGGAGAGAGAGGGGAGAGGAGGAGGGAGGGGAGAGGAGATGGAGACAGGGGGAGAGGAGGAGAGAGGGGGGAGGGGAGGGGGACGGTGACGGGGTGATGGGGCCAGTCTCCCCCAGCCTCTCTAGAGCTTAAGGGATGCAGAGGGAGAGAGAACGGGGGTGAGGGTAAGATTGAGAGTGAAAGAGGCGAACACAGACAATGAAGGAAGGGCCGCCTCCCTTCCTTCATTCTTCCCGCTCCCTCTGCTCCCCCTCTCCTCCCCCTCTCCTCCCCTTCGTTTCATACAGGGTCACCGGGCTCAAGCCGGCCACATTCAAATACTTCATTCCCCCGCCCTTAAAACACACACCCTCCAGCACCCCCACCTCTGAAGGGGGACAACATTTTTTTTGTGTTATTTCTGTGTGGGTGGGTGGGTGCGTGGGTATGTGTGTATGTGTTGGTATGTTTGGGTGTGTGCCTGTGTGTGTTTCTTGGTGTGTGTGTGCGCCTGTGTTTGTGTCAGTACATGTGTATGTGCGTGTGCGTGTGTGCAAGGGGGGCAGCCCGCTAGCAGTTCAGGACAGAACCCCCCCTTCTCATTCCAAGCCGGTCCCGCCAGGCTCCTAGCTGGGGCTTCAGCGATAAAACAGGTGGATAGAGGGCTGAGGCAGAAGTGGAGAGGGAGGGTATAGAGGGAGAGTGGGGTGGGGCGCAAAGCGGTGTGTAACACGCAGCGCGGCAGAGCGAGTCCACAGACAGCTGTTTGGCCGCCTGCCCGCCCGCTGAAAGGTGAGACCAGGGAGTGGGGAGGGAGAGCAGGGGAGCGCAGGGGCCAATATAATAAGCAAAACAGATGCGGGCGCACGCACAGGTAGCAGCGTTGAACGTGTGTGTGTCTGTGTGTGTGTCTCTGTGTGTGTGTGTGTGTGTCTGTGTGTGTGTGTGTGTGTGTGTGTGTGTGTGTGTGTGTGTGTGTGTGTGTGTGTGTGTGTATGTGTGTGTGTGTGTGAGTGTGTGTGTGTGTGTGTGTGTGTGTGTGTGTGTGTGTGTGCGCGCGTGCGCGTGTGAGTGTGTACACCACGTAACAGAGTAGCGTCAATAATTCAAATGCAATAATGTAGTGTCCGATTATTCTCGGTCCGTATCACCGCTTAGGCCTTCATCAAATACAATTCCAGTAAAGAGGGTAAAGTCCACTATAGAGGACTGGATCTCGCACACATACGCGCATACACACGCACGCACGCGCACACACGCGCGCACGCGCGCACACACACACACACACACACACACACACACACACACACACACACACACACGAACACATACACACACGCAAACACACAAGAGTTGAGATCCGCTGTGCTGGCCACTGGAAGCCTTCAAGCAGAGGACGACCCCTGCTGTGTAGCCTACCTCCATACTTCACTGTCTGACGAGTCCGCGGGCCACAGCAAATGAGTCTTAATTAACTAATAGGGCTAACAATCCGTCTCCTCTCTCGTGCTGGGTGTAGCGTGTATCCCCTGCTCGAAGGTGTTCATGAAACATGATAAGGTGTAAAATAGTCACCCGTTTGTGATTTATAAAACAGCATTTCAGGAGCCACAACAGAGATGTGCTTATTGGGCGTCAATGAGGCAGATATGTGCGTTGAGGGACAGCTTTCGGGGCCTTATATTCTTATTAAGAAATAGACCTACCCTGCGTGTATTTGTCTACGCATGAGTGAGTGGGGGGGACCTTAAACTGCTATTAGTCCTGCTTTCTAATATACATCGTCACCAAACGTATGCACATACAATTATACCTTCCACAAACCAACTTGATCATCTCTATGGGCTTGAGCGGACAGATACACCTGCTTCTGCAAATCTAAACGTCAAAACGAGCAGGCTGCAGCCGACGCAAATAATTCTGCAGTCAATAGGAACCGCAGATTTTACGCCAATCGTTTCTACACATTCAACACTATGTGATTAAGGATTCCAGCAGCACAAGGTTTCGCACGGTCAACCCGAGCTCTAACCCTGCAGTCCAGCCGTGTCCCCCACGCGTCAAAGCCCGGGTCCGGGGACGCGTCAAAGACCGGTTCCGTCCGGGGACGCGCGGAAAACCAAATGGGCTCCCCCTGCTAGACGCGTCGTTGAACCCAACTTTGCCGGAACGCTAACGTTGCAATTTTAACAAATCTAGTCAGACATCTTTCAGCATTAGAAAGGCACAAGACCCGTTGGGGTTTGCAGATAGCGATAAGATTGAAGGTGGTTTGCGGGCACCTTATGAACGCGTACGCTGTTGGGCATCAGACAGAATAAACGCAAAACATATTGAATCATTTGCCTGCAAATTACCCGCTTTTTCTGCTCAGTTTAGCAAAACAAATCGCTGCTTTGGGGAATCCTTTTACCGCATTCCTCTCAACCCCCCGCTGCACCACTCAGCATCAGCCTCAGCGGAGAGTACCGCTACACTGACTGCGAACACCCAACTTTCAGTGTCAATATCCGCAGCTAAAAAATAATCACGTTTCTTTCATCTGCATGAGGGTTAAGACCTTCGCTCTTACCTGTCCATCCTTAGGTTAATATCCGTTTTATCTCAGACTGTTGGCTACTTTCTGGGATCCATAGAAGTTGGGAGAAAAGGTCCGGTTCAGTCCATGCAGTCCCTCCACTCAGTCAGCGGCAGCGCGCTCTGACTACAGCTCGCTTTCTCTCTCTTTCTCACACACACACACTCTGCAATGTGCTCACAGTGTGTGTGCAGCGCTACTGCTACTGCTGCTGCTTGTGCTGCCACTGGAGCGGATTCGTGTGGTGGGAGGAGGAGGGGGTGGTGGTATGGCGGAGGGAGGGAGGAAGGGGTGCGGGGGGTGGTGATGCGCGAGCACAGCGCAGCCTACTGGAGTCGAGGCCTCAGCGAATGAAATCAGTCGAGTCGCATTTAATGGGATGAATTCTGCAGATCGCCTCGTTAGGTATGACATCATGAACATTGGGGCTCCTGGGAAAAACCTCAGAAATCACATGCATAACGGACATCGGACAGTTATATGCACATGAATAATACAGTTTCCTACAAGTATTGATCATTTAAATGAGCTAAATAAGTGTTAAAGCCAGCAAGGTATTTTGTGATTAAAGGGATAATCCGTGTTTATAGGCATTTGCTCCCCTTTAGCCGATCCTTTGACTGCAGAGTTGTAGTATCATTGGTCCTTTTCGTGTGAGTGCAAAACACTTGTAATTGCTTTCCAAAGATTTCCAATGTTTGCTGAATAGTCGCATAATCAAAACGTGATTGTATTTTGTCTACAAACACAGATCATTCTGTGATACGCCGCTGACAAACCCTCCGTGTAGACCGGGCATAAGCTGCTTATAATAGAACATAACATTTAGTCTAAATATTACACCGCCGATGCAGAATTATCAGTGTGTAAAACAAACTACAATGTTGTGGTGTGTGCTCGTGACTATTTTGAACACATTGGTATTCTTTGGAAAGTGCATTCCCCCACATGAACAAGAGCTAGGCTACACTGCAGGTCAATAGCAATGGCTAAAGGAAAGTAAATGCTAACCAATCCAACTTCTTTTATGGACTCAAAATTATGAATTTCGAATAAAATAACATGCCTCACTTAACACACATCCTGGCACGGGAATCTTAAAAAAGTTTTCAGAATATATATATATATATATATATATATAGCCTATATAAATATATATAAGAAATTATCTTGTGAGGGTGTTGAGTTATATCAGCCTACATAATTATATAAGCCACACTTGAATGCACAACATTACATTATATAGCAACTAGCAGTGCAATAGGCCTACTAGCCTTCAATATTGCATCCTAACCCCTGAATTCTCTCAGAGGGAAGCTTCCAAACTGACTCTATTTCACACACAATCCAAGTGCTGCCTATATACTAGAAGTCAAAACGATAACAATGCATGTTTTTCCTTTTACTTTTCCCTTCCACATCATTCAGAGTCCTGCTTCAGACGGGGGCGGGATGAGAGGCAGGTGAGTAGTGGAATCGCCTGGGCCCACACTCACCCATCCATGGAGATAAAAAACGACTGAGTGGCCACCATCCATTACCGCTACTACCCCAGAGGCTGCTCTCTCCTGGACAGCCCGAGACAGAGAGTCCATCCAAATAGAAAACTTGGTTGTTCCGTCTCGTCACTCGTCACTGCGCATCGCTACGCTGCCACCTCCACCCAACTTATTATCCGCTGGAGTTTGGTTGTTGTGCCATTCGTGAGCATGGTGTATGTACATATTCAAAAGGTCACACAATTAAGGGTGTAGTCAGACCTCGGGGGACAGTAGCGCACACAAGACACCAGCGGCACTAGTGTGTCAAGTGGCATTTATTCCCTGGCCCTCGGGCCATTCTAACCAATCACAAATAAGTGATGGCTCTAGTTATATTTTCCAGCTAACCTCCTCCCTAGGCAGTCCCATCCCACAATGGGACACCTGGAACGAGGTGCTCCTAATGGGTGTGCTAGGGGAGAGAGAGCGCCATGTGCAAGTGAGCTTCAGAGCAAGCGATATCCGTCTCAGGTCCATGGGACGGGGTGCGAGAGAGGGAGGGACTTTCGATAGAGTCATAGCCATCGGATATTCCTTTGTTCAATTAATACTCCATATCTATTCTCCCCGACTTTGTGGTTGTTGTCTTCCTGTCATGTTCCTGTTCTTCTCGCTCCGGGAACAGTAACGGACAAACTGACAGCCCATGGGAAGAAACAGAACGGAAACGGCCTCACGGTAGACCGCACAAACAATAACATTCATGACCTTCTCTCAGCCAATTTTCAGCAGAGATGGTGCTACCGCCGATGCTTGATTGTTAATGTATGCCAAGTCGCTACTGAACGGGTGAGTAAAGCTTTAGACTGTGAGCCATCCATCACCAATGTCTACCAACAAGCAAACCAAACCACTTCCAAGTGAAAAAAATATATTTGCCTTTGGTACCAGAAGGCCTGTGGTGGGTGGTTGTTAAATGAGGCTGCCAAATTACGGAGGAAGAACCCAAAATCCAATGATATTTACTGGGGCATTATTTTTCCTTTGTGCTATATGTCAATTGCCATAGAGATGTTAATTGAGTCCTGCCAAGCTACAAGGCGAGTTTATAGCTCAGCGTTCCAAAAACTCTCATTCATCACCGGGGGAAACTCAAGAGGGATCCTGAAAGGGACAGAGGAGTGAAATGAAGTGGAGTGAAAGAGGAGCTGCCAAAACACACTCGTTCACAGATACTCACTCATGTCTCCGCTTGTTGGGGATACAGCAAACCATCAACGTCTCACTTGCAAACCTGCATATACGGGGACTTTTTCAGGGTTCCACAAGTGACTTAATTTGTACTATATTAACAGACTAGGTTCCCGATGAAAGCGTTGTAAATACATTAGGATATGGTAATGTCCACAGCGTTGCAATCGACAAGCAGAAATGTGTGTGTTTGGAAAGAGACAAGAGGAAGTGTGTAACTCTCTATCGGTAAAACCTTGGAGATGGTGACCCATTAAACAAATATCTTAAGGGGGTTTAGTTCCGCCTAATGTCATTTTGAATAACTCTTCTGGCCAACAATCTCTGTCACAGATGCTTGGTGACGTTTAAAACATAACCTCAACTAAATCTGCATGAATCAGAAACTCAACTCGCCGGATCATAACAGCTGCCTTTTGTAGTACCCTTATAGCAAGTGTAGACAACTTTGTAGAAAACAGCCATAGTAAGCTCTATTTTGAGAGTATCAAACTGAGAAAATCCAACATCTCCATTCAGACCTCACTCCACAGCTACTTCTAAACACATTTAGAAATACGTCTGCCTGGCCTTGTGGAAGACTCGGGTAAAGTTCATGAGTGAATAGGAAGACTGCTAGCAGGTAGGCAGGTAGGTAGCTAGTCATAGAGGTGAGTTAATGATTAAGCCGGCTTATTGCAGGACTGAGACACCCATAGAAACCACATTGTTTTCTTGTAATTTATTGATTGATGTTGCGATGTTAGGATAATATTCATTCAATGTTTTACAACTTTAGATGAGGAAGTGTGCTGAAAAGATTGTGATCATAAAAATGTAAAAGTCCTCCACAAGATCAAGAGATTTCA
Source organism: Gadus morhua (assembly GCF_902167405.1). Taxonomy (NCBI): domain Eukaryota; kingdom Metazoa; phylum Chordata; class Actinopteri; order Gadiformes; family Gadidae; genus Gadus; species Gadus morhua. Next base: position 24,679,221 of record NC_044063.1, read on the forward strand.
AAAGGTTGTTTCTGTAGCGACATCTCTTGAGATGTCGCGTATTTTGAGGCCTGTAAAAAGTTTTTAAATCATAAATATATGTAACAATTCAGAATTCATGGCCAAGGAACTAGAATGTTTTCTGAGAATGGTTTTTATGAACTCTATCTTGTGTTTTAGAACAGCCAGGACTCCATCATTAAAAGCCTTATCCCAGCCTGATATACCTTCAGTGGTTCAAATAAGTGTCATGCAAGATGGAAATCGATAGATTAATAGAAAGATTTATGGATGATGGATGGATGGATAGATAGGCAGATATATAGATATTGATACATAGTCAGATTGGAAGATAGACGGATTGATATAAAAACATGTATACAGACAGACGGATAGTCAGACAGACAGATACAGATAGAAAGCTAGATGGATCGACAGATATATAGATCACCAATCTGGTTTCTAATAGGGAATTCAAAGTTTCAACATGCCAGGTGCAATCTTATGCCCCCAACCGATGAAGCAGCCTCTGAACCTTGGCACGTCCACCGTAGGAGATAACCTCACACTCCCTATTGGAAATCGTTCATTCTTCGATGTGCCGTTTTATTCATAATTTTCAGGTGTAAATAATCCATTTATTTGTCCTTCTTTATCCCTCCCAGCACTGATACTTATTCACCAAGGACATGTTTTAAATTGGTCCCATCTGGCGTTGGTTGTTGGAATTATAAAGAACCCAAAGAATACAACTGCTGCTTGAAAGCTTGATCACTAGCATCGTGCAAAGCTAGGCTGTTATACTGGGGCTCTCCCATTGTGGATCTGATAAACAAGATGAGCATTAGCATATTGTTATTGCAAAAGGCAGTTTGCAGTTTGGCTTGCCAGGGCTCTAATCAGTGATATTTTCCCCATCCATTCATTTTTCTTTTTAATGTGCAGTGAATGACAAGGCCAGACTGTGGGGCTGAAATGATATGTGTTTTATGACTATTGTCGCTCCTCGACGACTTCCGATAACAATTTACAACCCCGGTCTGTACCGTCTTGGTCTTTGAATACGAGCTTCTGAAATAACTACCGGGCGACAGCTAGTGACCTTTCAAACTCATTTATGATTTCCCCCCCCCCCCCCCCCCCTATCATTATTTGCAGTAAATGGTGCAGAAAGCCTAAGCACATCTCTATCAGAGTCCAACACAACTGGATCTCTATATGCCAACAACCTCTCCCGGTCACCCCCTCCTCCCCTCCCTTTCCCCGTCTCCCTGGATCTTCCTTACACAATCACACACTCTCCGATTCTGTTCTCCCCTTCTCTTCTTCATTCATCCCCCCCTTTGTGCGGTCTCTTTAAAGCATGCCTGGCATCATATAAGGTGACCCTCTGGTGAGTAGAGTGTAATAGTTCCTCTATTCCACACCAGGAGATATGGGAGTTCATGTCAGTCCTGAGTGTGTGTGTGTGTGTGTGTGTGTGTGTGTGTGTGTGTGTGTGTGTGTGTGTGTGTGTGTGTGTGTGTGTGTGTGTGTGTGTGTGTGTGTGTGTGTGTTTGTGTGATGGCATGTTTGTGCGTGTGTCTGTGTGTGGGGGTTCCATGTTGTATCCAGTGAACTGACAGCCTCTCCTGTCAGCCATGTACGTTTTCTTTTTCATCCAGATTTTTCCTTTTTTTCCATCTTTCTTTCCCGCCTTGATGTAATAAAAAAAGAAACGGCGTCCAGCCAAGCGCAGCGTGTCATATGGCGCATATCGCGGGTCCCCTGCCCTGAATAAACAAGGAGTGAAGCGTGTCCACCCCTGACATGTGGGACGTCTCCTGGCAGGCGCGTACGGGGACCCATGCGAGGAGCCGTCGTGGTCACCTTTCATTCACTTTAATCGGCAGGGGGCAAGGGAGCACTCCTCTCAGAACCCCATCCAGGCGCCCGCCTGGTGTCCATCAATATCAAAGTGTCATTGAATGAAAGAATGCATTCAAAGACCAGATATGAACACACATCTCCCAAAGTGCTCCTCATACCCCTGGTGACTGGCAAATCTTCTGAACATTTCCGTCTGCATCTTGAAGAGAACATGCAAAACAAATTGGGTTCACTGAGGAGACATTAGCTTCCCACATTCTAGACTTCAAAAATACTCAGTGTAGACAAAAGCAAGGGGGATGGACCCAGATTTACCCTGACTGGATGAAGGGACTTCAGCTTTAACTATCATGTCATGTATAAAATAATGTCATTATATCTCTGTGAGTCATTGATCTTGTCTTCTTTATGGACGCAGGAATCTGATTGTTCAGTGGATAAAAATATATAAAACAAGACTCCTCTTTATGCTCCAACGTTTGAGCTTTGAAGGCTATTACATCATCGTTAGCCTCATTATTAATTTGCGTCACAGCGACATCACTTCTAATGACAAAAAATTCAAGCACCTAAATCACAACATCTTTGTTCTGGCCATTTACTGAAAGTGGGACGATTCCACACACTGTTTGGCTGACATATTTTGATTTTACAAAGCCCCTCCCTGCCCTGACTTCATAAAAGTGACCCTCACAATGACTTACGAGCCGTGCATAACACAGATAATAATATCCCTCAGAATTGCAATTCAGATGGGCTGAAACACAATTAAATCCAACTGTTCAGCACTTCTATGGATCCATGCCCATGACAAAATATTACAGTCTGTTTATGAAGCAACATCCTATTGCCAAAATATGGACGTTATAATGAGCTTGGAGCTTATCTGCATTGTAGGGGTGAGGGTTGGAATGTAAGAATCGCTTTTGAAAGGGGAGTGCTTCTCAATAATTATTTGAAACAAAGCAGGTAACGCTTAAGAGTTGTGAAAAGAGAGCGCAGAGCTGAGCAACTAAAGAAAAAGTCCCTTTCTGGTCGGTTCCTTACTCTCATATTTCTCTGTCATTGAGAAGCATTTCGTTCTTCCGTCCTGTGATTGATGCGCAAAATGTATTCCCCAAAACAATCAGGGCAAAATCAAAATTGTCTCATACTGGCAGGCGCAGTCAACTCGAAGAATATATATCGTCAGAGTAAATTGACCCCTTTACTGATGGATGAGTGTACTATGTCTAACAAACGACAGTCAAATAATAACTCTTAAATTGTTTCTACACCTTCAACAACAAAAGTTGTATCCTCTCGATTTACTAAAGACCACAGTAATACTATCTGTTCAAACTGAATGTAACAATAGCTGTTGTTACTTGCACAAACCACTCGTTGTTGCATTCCCTGTCATTTCTTGAGCCAATAATAAACCGTAAATAAATATCCCATATCTGGTGCGATCTCTGAGCTTAGATTTGAGTGTGTGGTTACCCCCTTAAAGGCTGGACATGAAATCCGATGATACAACAACACAAAATACCAGGTTTTAAATAGTGCTGAAAGAAAACACAATTCAGAAGGGGTCATAGAAGGAGAACGGCCCGATCAGATAAATATGTAAGGCGTTTGTGAGGGGTGGAAGTGGAACTGCAGGTCCCTTGGCCCTTTCTTGAAACACATATGTATGCACCATTCTGTCCATCTGCACACACCTCTCTCTCTCACTCTCCCTTGCACTGCCTGTCCCCTCCATTCACATAACTTCTCTTCCATGTTTTGATCCTTCCCACCCTCTCCCCCGCTCTCACCCTGGGAGTGGGATGGCTCTACCTCAATCCCTCACCTTCTCCGGTGCCTGCCCTAGTGACATCCTACCAGCCAACAAGGTGTTATGGTAAACCCCAACACCTAAAGGGGGATTTAATAATACAAAATCAAAAGCCGCTGACACTGCCTTGGCTGATCCACATGGCTGTTATTACACCTGGGTACTTTCAAGCACACCTCCTCTGACTAGTTTATACTCCCATTGCTGACTTCTCGCCATTTTTAAATGAAATAAGAAATCTGTGTTTGTGACAGATTTGAGCAATAATATTGAAATGGATATCTAATTAAGGAGGGTTTTTCAAATATAACCTGTTTGGAGGATTAGGTACATCTGCTTTTTAATTTATTTTAGGATTAAATTGAGGTTGAGGATAACTGTTTTTCAAAAAATAACACTTACATTTCGGAATATCTAACTGTTGGAATACACTGTTTGTGTATCTAAAGGTTGTAGAAAATTGCAATGATCTCAATCCCATGAACAATTTCAATATGCATTTACCTCTAACATGTGTATTACTATTTTGAACAACCATATGTATTTAATGTCTATTCTCTCCCCTTTTTACCTCCTCTAACCAAATTCTGAAGCTCAAGATGCACTCTGTACTCTGGCCTTCTGGAAAGTCCATCTGTGTGGGGACATATGGCCAGATTCTGTTGGATTGACGTGGAATGGCCCTCTGCTTGGTTATTTAACACAGAAACCCCAGCGTCTGCTTCCACTCCACTAGAGAATCGTGTGCATTTGATCTCTGTACTTCCTGTAACCAAAGCCAATGTCGGAGTCCCTCAATGTCTTTCAGTGTGTATTCTCGGCACCGCAGAGGTTTCAGTTTCTGGGTTTTTTGTGCAAAGGAAATGGCGGCGGTGATGCGTGTGTTTTGTGATATCTCCCTAATGTGTGTGTGTGTGTGTGTGTTTTCTGTTCGCTCCCTCCTATGTGTGTGTTAGTGTGTGTGTTTTTTCTGTTCGCTCCCTCCTATGTGTGTGTTAGTGTGCGCGTGTGTGTGTGTGTGTGTGTGTGCGTGTGTGTGCGTGTGTGTGTGTGTGTGTGTGTGTGTGTGTGTGTGTGTGTGTGTGTGAGTGTGTGTGTGTATGTGTGAGTGTGTGTTTTCAGTTTTCTCCTGCCTATCATGAGCCCCATGTCTTTTACAAGTATATTGGCCCGTACACACTGACACATAAACACACATACACACACACTTGTGTAGGTGTAGCCTCTGGATGTGATAATATGGGGCCGTGAGCAGTAAGAATACACTTATCACTCCTGGCTATCATGGTATTGTTGACAAGCCTGACAGCGGTCCCTGCCCCTGACATTGCTATCAGTCCCCCCGTATACACGCAGGGCAGACGGACAGACAACATGCCTTTGTCGCTCCCACATGCTTCAAATCCATCAGGGACCAAGAGGGGACAGGGACTAGGCAGGCATCACAAACCACACACACACACTCACACACACACACACACACACACACACACACACACACACACACACACACACACACACACACACACACACACACACACACACACACACACACACACACACACACACAGACTGATCAGACTGACTGACCTTTCGGGCAGGGACATTTACACCTGTGCCACCATTCAAGAGGGCATTTATTTCTTTAGAAGCAGTTGAAAAGCCGGTTTTCGTTACAAGCAGTTTTCTTTGTTGTGGTGAATATTTCCCTTTTCACATTAGTGTGACAATATATCTAGCATTCAGTAAGCTGGTTAGGATGTTCATGTGTTACGTTTTTACAACTGCCCAAATGCAATTGCACTAGCAAATCAAAAGGTAGTAGTTCATCATAAAACCGTTCTGGTCGTAATCTTGCACATGGACCAAGAAGTACAGCATTAAATTTCCCTCCAGGTAGTTATTAGTAGGTGAACAATAATGTCCTGCAATAAACCATGACAACCAGCAAGAGGTGGGAAGTAGCTAAGTACAAAAACTTTGTTACTTTACTTAAGTACACTTTTTAGGTACCTGGACTACATGAGTATTTATTATACCTTTTACATATTACACAAGTATCTTGCTTTCTGCTCCCTAAATTTCTAAAACAGTATCATTATTTTTATTTAATGCATTTGAAGGGAATCAATGATTATTATATTTTGTATCATTACACCTTCCCAACATCAAGACAGATTTAAACGTAAATGGATGGGAAAATAACACATAGAAAGACGATTCCTTGGTAAATGACGGAGGCGAGAGGGGAACTCTAGCTGAGCTGATTATATCGGAGGAGCACAACAGTTAGTCATGAAATGGTCAGCCCAAATGTTTCCTATCTTAAAGTAAGCTTAACCAAACACTTTAGCTTGCATCTATTAGTGCTCTTCGATCAAATTCATTGATCGAGCAGCAGAAAGCAAAACATGGCGAGTCCTGCGTTGGAACAGCAAGTGACCTCAATGGTCCTTAATGCCTCTTATTCTGAAAAGTTGTTCAATCTGGATCAACATGTTGATTGGCAGGTGGAGTTTAGCCTGGTAGTTTGCTGATGGTGCACATCCTAAACCTTCTCGTCTATCGGTAGGGTTGTTTGGGGAAAACCGTGAGACAGTGACAAAGCAGCAGAACTCTGAAAGTTGGAGAAATAGAAAACAAACGGTCTAAAACAAGCACTGAAGGGTTGCATATGGAGGCCAAACATACAAATCCAGCATGCAATGTCAGTGTGGAAAATGAATTTTCACTGCAGTCATCACTTTTGTTCACAATTCTCTGTAACTTATTCTATGCAACTATCACCTTTATTATTCCTAACTTTATCCGTTAGGCCAAAATGCATTTCTATTTATTTATTTATTTATTCATTTGATTTACTTTCTAAACCAACTCACAACCCTTTGTCTGTGCAGAGGCAAACTTCCTCTCCACCTTTTTTTTTTTATGTAATAGGTGGAGAGGAAGTGACACTTCGATTGAAATAATTGGTGCATAGCTTTAATTATTATTACACGATGATTTTAAGGAAGGGAAGGCTGCAATGAGAAGCTTATAGTGCAGGGTTAAATTTCTCTCAGCAGGAAAAAAGTAAACTTTGGTGTAACATACTGAAGAAAGATAATCAAACGGATGTCATTAACTTTGGTGGAGTTTTAGAGATCTTGCTCCCTGTTTTTTTTTTAATTGACAAGACTAGGGTTAAAGACCGATTACTCAGTCAAATTCATGGTAGAATCCATGGCATTTAGTAATTAGTTTAATTGTTTGCCCTCTTGAGAACCCACAATTGAGTATGTATGCATTATTTGCTTGAGTTGTTTTCTAGTACTCATTAATAGGAGGCATCAATCAATGTGAAATTAAGTTTCCTCTGGGCATCCATCCGTTATTGTTCCCCCAAATTGAACTCTGGAAATAATTTCCTTGAGATTCAGATTTGTAAGTTATATTGAGTATTGGGCTGTTGGAGGCTGCACTGAACCCCATTTTGGGGTTCACCCTACTCCATGCTCCTAATTTTTCCATTCCCTTATTCAATTTTTTTTACAATAGGCTAAACATCTCCAGTTCCTCATAGTTCAGTAAAACCAACTGTTTTCTGATTGAGACAGATGACGATGGGCCCTTTTGCTGTAAATAACCAGCAACAGTTTACATTCTGATTTTCCATCTCGTTATTTTTGGAGCATTTATGGGTCCTGTGTATGAGTTCATCACTGGGTTTGTACGAATCTGTTACGGTCGTGTGATGGAATGCATTAGCAGCTGGGCTTTGAACTGAGGCGCATAAATTAATGACATCTAGATTAAACCATTACCATTCCAACTCTATATTCTGCCGCATCCACGGCCTCACGGAGAGACATAGAGAGTGTGTGTGTGTGTCGGTGTGTGTGTGTATGTATGTGTTTGTAATTTTCCGGACCACACTCAACTCCTCTGAACGCATACATCACTGGAACAGAACTTCCAAATGTAATCATATCATTGTATTTCCACATCGCAACATTCTGTCTTCTAGATTCTAGATTATGTTAAAAGCTGCAATCGGCACAAAGTATCCCTTTGGGCACGCAAACACAAGCACACACACACACACACACACACACACACACACACACACACACACACACACATAAACACACACACACATAAACACACACACACACACAATTAACTCTCAATTTGTCTTTCTCCCATGCAAGCACACTCACGGACAAAGCTGAACCACCCTGGATAGGCTGTGCATTCAGTTTGAATTAAACTATCCAGTTTGGCCTAATTGAGAATTGATCTGCAAATGTAAATTGAGTTACAAGTGTAGGTTGATAATTAAGCTTGACTCCAACCATCATAATTTTTGGGACAGCTGTTCATGCCAAGAACCTCAGCCCACAATGTCTTCCATCAAATACCTGAACCCATTTGTTTCAGCTGTCTTATCAAATGTCATCACAAACCCTTTAGGAAAAACATCCATCCTTGTTTAAATCTCGACAATTAATTTGCATAATATCGGTTACATGGATTTTTCATACAAATCCGGTCATAACCAGCAGAGGAAAGGAATAACTTAGCTTTAAGTCAACTTCCTGGCAGGGACTAACGTAACCCATTTTCTGTTTAGTTTCACCCTCCTGTTTTTAGTTACAACTTGGACATTCACAGCCTTGCAAGCTACATTTGGAAGTAAAATTGATAGTGAAGCGGTCTACAAAACACTGACTAGAACCATCTAGAACCATCCTGTCATCCGGGCCTGTCACTCAGTCCTGCTTTTCCTTGATGGCCGTTCTAGGGTAGGGCAGTCACACCAGGGGGATGTTTAGGAAATGTCATTTTCCATCATAGAGATGGCGGCTTCAGGGAAGAACGAAGATAAACACTGTGAGGATTTTGTCAACAAGGTTCTTCAAAGCGGGTGTATCAACAATGGCCTTCGTGACACACGGACGACACCACGTTATAAACAGAGCATCTCAGTTCCCTCACGTAATACACTAGGTTTCCACAATATGTCACATCGAAAAAGATGAGCTAATACATCTTCAAGCCAAAATCAGTGGTGCGCAACATCTGACCATGTACTATTGGGGGGATCATGTTGACTATGAAACATGGGGTAGGTGGTTTGAAATGCTAATTTGCCCTAGTGTGGGGGAAGGAGCAGGCGGGTCGGAGGTGGTGAATCTCAACTGAGGAGGGAGCACTCAAGCATAAACAGAGCCTTGTGTCCCACAGCGCCGCCCGACCATTAATAACAGACATCAATGACTTCCATATGTCTGTGTTTGTATGTGCATGTGCAAGCTTGAATGTATGGCCTCCTTGTATTCTGTGTGTAAAGTTCATCGCTGTATGTATGCGTGCATATGCTTGGAGTGTGTGTCTGTGCATGTTCATCTGAGTTAAGCAAAACTTGGGTGTCATGGAGGACTCCCTGGGGTAATTGCTTTCAGTTGTAAATGGAAACTTTCAATTCAAAGCCAATTTCGAAGTCAATGTGAATTATACTCCACTAAATAAAGTCTGGCACATACATACAGAGAAAATGTGACCAATGGAATTTGACACATTTTATGAATCACTTTCGCTTATGGCCACTATATTAAGTACAAAGTGTGGCCGATTAGTTTTTAAGTGAATAATAACTACATTAAATACAAAAGTAAAACACAAATTAAATCTGTTTCCGTTCAAATGTTCATTGCGTCAGGGAAGAGATCTGCGATGTCAGATTTACATATGCAATGGCAAAGGCCTGAAATACATATTTTATTGCATAATTAGTGGCTGGATGAATAGGTGAGACTTTACGCCATTAAAGGCCACATATATTTCATCGCTACGTACTTTCTGCCAGCACAAGATCTCCTACTTGACCAAATTATCCACAGCAGTGGGGAGCACACGCGCCATGTTTTTCTCGGCTCATTTAATTTAGATTTGGACAAGAAAATGTGACATTGTGGCCAATCACATTGTTGCATAAATCTCTTTACTATGTGGCGCAAGTTATCGCTTGATGTAGGCCTAGTCGATAGGGTTGAGGGTAAGGTTTAAAAGCTATTTTATAAAGTTTATGTTTGAGGCAGATGAATGCAATTCCTAACTAGCTCAACTAAAAAGACCATTGGTGATTCGTGTTTTTCGTATGCAACATCTTAATGATCTTCCGCTATCATTTCAAATTCTTTATTTATTTTTCGTTTAAATATGTAAACGTCTATACAAGTAACCTAAAATACATATGAATGTAGATAGTTCATATTGATGTCAAGATTCCTGTCTAATTGGGTGCTGACTACTTAATAGTACTAACTCATTGAGGTATTATTGGTAGTTTGGTCTGAAAACGTAAATGTATGTCTTGAAACGTAACACGTGTGGTTTTGAGGGACCTGGAAATTTGACCATTAGGTTGTTTTGCTGGTTCATCAGGTTGCTCTCAAACACATAGAGTAGTGGGACCGTTGAACAGTAAACAACTTCAGACCCTAACCCTTTACTTTCTATGGACCACATTTCCCCCGCCCCAGCCCTGCTGCTTACAATAATAACCACTGCTCGCAATACTCAGGCCAAGTTTGGACCATTTTGATGCATCATCAGCCTCAAGGTCCTTGATCTGAAACCATCCATCAAACCTCATGTCGTCTTCCCCCCCCCCCCCCCCCCCCCCCCCCCCACCCCCAAATCCCCTGAATGTCCTGGTTTTGTGTTTTACACAAAGAATAAATATTGTGACCTATCTGTCTTATTTCCATTGATGGCAAAAAAGACAAGAACGGTTGAATTAGGCCTACATTTGATTGTCGTTCTCAAAAAGAAGAAAAACGGCATGTAACGGCTCAGCAGAAATCTTCCTCACCATTAAGTTAACCAATCATTCTTCTTCATGAAAACAACTGAGTTAAGTAAAGCCAGGCAGTGAAAGTAATTGGATTCTAAAGTGTAAATGCTAAAAAACGCTTTCATTTCCTGAATGATTTTGATCCCAATCAGCAAGATAAACAGAATTACCATGTTGTAAGGCACATTGGATTATAATTTTTTTTATTCCCCACTCAAAAAGTACCCCGAGATGGCTACCACTGACGGAGAATATCTCTTCCTGAACAAAGACAAACACAGCAGAAAGCATAACGGCCGACAAGATGCCTTCTCCTCACTTTTCTCCTTCCAGTTAGTCGTTGAACCAGCTTCGAGTCGTACATAAGTTTTTCTTATTTGTCAATGCTCTTTTTTCCTGTCTGAGGAGGGCAAATCCTAACTAGGTCAATTGAAAAGACCAATGGTGATTAGCATTTTTATGTGCGAAATCTAAATGTTAATGTGCAGAACAATCCTTCAGGGTGGCAGCTGCCTCCATTGATAAATAACAGCCACTACACTTAGGGCCCTATCTTGCATCCAGAGCAATTTACTTTCTACACCGACGCATGTATCTTTGCTAGTTTGCACCCAGCGCAAAGCCGATTTCCCCCCGCAGCAAACCTGCGCCACTAAACTTGCGCCCTGAGAGGCGCGTCGGTGTAAAGCAGAGGCGTGTTCCGGCGCAAATGATACATGGTGCTATCTTACAGATCGATAAAGCAGTTGCGCAACTGACCGACAATTACCTGGTCTAAGTGCACTAGCGGATAGTGTAGTTGGTGTTGCTATTTTGACGTAGGCCTACCATGGCAGGTCGGAACTGCAACATGCTTACACACCAGTAGGCTATACACATTACATACATGCAAACAATTTGCCTATTTAAAATATTATGATGATGATGTGGATTGTGCAAACATTTTTCTTCCATAGGGGCTGCATGAATGAACACTTTAGTAGGCCATGCGTTAAAGTAATAATAATAACAATAATAAACTCAAACAAAGTAGGCTACATCCAAGCCTTCCAAAACAAAATCTCGTTTTACGGTAAATGATAACGTTGGTTAAATTATTTGGGAAAGAACAGCTGATACAGCGGTAATAAGTTGTATATAAATCAATGCATCTGCAAACACCTTATAGAAAACATCGTGTTCAAGCCCATAACTTTTAGGATTTATGAGTATTTGATCGTGAGAAAACAGGCGCGTGTGTGTTTAAACACATGCAAACTAAACACGTAACGCATAATACAGTCCATGGCAATGCTCATTAACGGGGTAACACATGCATATTAGGAACATAAGTCGATAACGATAATGTATACAATACTGGTAAGAAACGATGTGTGTTAATGTATTGCCGCATATCATTAAATAGACCAACAGTTGTGGCCACATGCAGGATCGCATATCATAGGCTATGTGTTTTAAGTTTTCTTTGCCGAAATTTACATGACGACTCAGTAGCCTATTTCGGAAGATGGCGAAGAAAACGTTATTCCATGTGTGAATTAGACTATATTATTTGGCCACAAACTGAGCCATTTGAAGTTTGAAATTCATGTGGTCATGATGCATCTCTCTGATCGGAGACTGCAAATGCGTAGTCAAAGTATCAACTTGTCAGGTTCAAATGCGCTCATGGCTCTTAAAGGGGATGAGAGATGGCACTTTCATTGGTTTATTGCACGCTACGCCCAAACCACACCTACGGGTATTTAGGCTACTTCAGGGCAACCCTTTTTAGATTTGCGTCGGGCGCTATAGTCATTTATCCGCCGGTATAATAGGAACAGCGGCAGAGACCCAACGAGGTTTACCAACGTGGCCACGTGCAGGGCCGTAGCACCAAATCCTGGGCCCCTATACTATAGGTACTGATGGGCCCCCCTGCGCCAGGTTGTTGACGGGGGGGGGCGCGATTGTTGGGGGGGGGGGGGGGGGGGGCGGTCCGTAGCGATTGTTGACGGGGGAGGGGGGGGGGGGGGGGGGGGGTCCGTAGCGATTGTTGGGCCGTAAAGTAAAATATTTTTTTGGTCATGGGCCCCCCCTCTGCCTTGGGCCCCCCCACAACTGTCCCCGCAGTCCCCGCAGTCCGACGGCCCTGGCCACGTGCCTCAACATGCCTTTAATGGGGTTAAAGCTTTGTAAAAT
>NC_044063.1:24696906-24716906 GCF_902167405.1 Gadus morhua
CTACTTCGATTTATCATTCATCTTTGAGTGTATTTTAGAAGAGTAAAAGAGGTGTATTTGTTTTAATTTGGATCATATTTATTAATATGTCATTGTTTTGAGCATTTCTAACCACATGTGCCAGTCTAAGATAGGCTGAAACTGTCCCTTGATTTGCCATTTGAAAAGAAAGATTATAATAGTCTGAAGAGCTGTTCTTGGGACAGCTTTGTATTTATTTAGAGAGACAAATTTTGTGTTTATGCCGAAAGGCAAGTCTAACTGGAACAATATGATTACGGCCAAGACGAATAAACATGTTAGCAAATTTCATTTAGGTAAATTAGATGCTTTGTTTGCTTCGTCTGCATGCTATTTCCCAATTATTACACACATTCTCTCCCTTATTTTTTTTTCTAGTCCAATTTGTATGGTTTCTTTTCATGATTACTCCTGTAAAAATACTAAGGCAAGGCTGTTGGCTAAAGTACATTCATAAAAGAAGATAAAAAGTAAATCTTCAAAGCCAAATTAAATCCTAAGGTCCTAGAAATGCGCTATAGAAGACTGATTTATAATTAGTATTATTAAATCCACAGCATTGAACTCACACCCGGTCAAATGTAACGTCAGCTGCATGATCTAACGCCCTTCATCAACAGCAGAAACACAGCGCAGTAGCTTTCTAAACTGTTATCACTGCCATGTAGCCAGTGGAGAAACAAAGATGGATGCTATGTTTAAACACACCACGCTCCTCAGACACTAGTTCAATGAGGCGGACAGAGAGCGGAGGTTGTCGCAACTACCCGAGAATTCCCCCCAGCGCGCGTTTCGCCTCCTAATCCTGTCGAGCCCTGTCCAACGTCGTTCCGTGGGACTCCCACTGAGATAATGGTCAGGGAAACGGCGTGTGGCGAGGAGCTGAGGGAGACAGGGTTTTGGACTGAGTGAGAGTAGGTATTACCGTATACATTGATCACACACAAAATATCAAATGTAGCCCTGCCTGCTGCCATGGCAGCTTTTGTTGCCCTCAGCTGTAATTTTTCTATATTTTTTCAAGAAATATGGCGACGACAGCTTGCTGAAAGGCATTGATGGAACTTATATTTTCCTCTGTGTTGCCTCCTTCCACATCTTTCTGTGATTTGCAGCTAGATCCATTCTCCGTTCTTTCTTCCTGCCTTCATCTCACAATTTGGTATTCCAAGGCGACATTAACAGGTGACATCTGACCAGGAAGAAAAGGATTGAATGGCAAGTATCTCCATTTAAAAAGGTTCCCTTTCAAGCTTCGGCATATCCATAAGCTGACATTTTTCCTCACCCTTCAGAAACTCTTGTCTCCAGTTTAATTTCTGAGGCGTAAACAAGATTGCAATGAGAGTGGACAGCCCTCAAGCATATATCTGCACAGAGGATCGGATGAAATGATGGACCAATTTAATCACAGAGGGCAATATCATTATCTTGACACAAAGACAATTAAACAAAACAGGGTAATTTTGGGCAGGCGACAGAAAAGCAAACAAAATTATGCAACCGTTTAAAGATTAAGGGGCTAAAATGAACAAAGAGACAAAGAGAAACACCTTAGAAAGAGGGAGAGAGAGAGAGAGAGAGAGAGAGAGAGAGAGAGAGAGAGAGAGAGAGAGAGAGAGAGAGAGGGAGGGAGACGTTTGTATTCTTTAATTGCTTATCTCTACAATGGTTCATTGTTTACATGCATTGATTTCCTTTGGCAATATTGCGACATTGTTTGTAAAGGGCAATCCTCAAGAGAGTATGAGAGAGAGAGCGGGAGAGAGAATGAGGTGGGGAGAGAGAACGGGGTAGGGAGAGAATAAGAGTCCATGTTTTCTTGTGGCGGTCAGGATCGAAAGGTATGCGCTCCGTGGCCACTTCATGCGGTACAAAGGTATTGGTTACCAATGCCTATTTGCCTCCAGCACATCCTGAATACTTTGTGGCATTGATCGGACAAGATTCTGCAAATATTCACTAGAGATTTGGGTTAATGCTGACTCGATTGCAGACACATCGACAGCCTTTCCTGCGTATCTCTTGCCCCACTTTCATGCCGCCAACCCCCTCTCATCCCATAGGACCCTTGGCAGATCTGTAGAAATGTAGGCAATGCCCCCATTCCTCTTGCCCCCCAGCTATCTGTAATCACTTCTGTAGGTAAGATGGTGGTCTTAGCTACTCGGGAGTGGATTGTGTTGTGGCCCATCCTCATTAGTTCATATAATGTATACCGAATCTACTGTACATTAATACCATCTCCCAACATGTACGATAGCGTAGAACCAGACCCTTTCTCATGGATATTCCTTAGCCCCCCGGCACAATTAGGATATTCCCTTGATGAGGGACAGCCTGGACGGGCACGGCCTGCCATCATTACCTATAGACGGTTTATTTCTTGTGAATTGTATGCATGGCCAGTAGCTGACAACACGCAATATATGTATAAATATATATTGTTGATTTTGTTAATAATAACGTGTGTAGTAATAATTATACTATTGTAGAGGCATTGAGACTATATTATTCACAATTGATCATAAATTCCTTGCATGATTAGTTTTGGCACATATATCGACATGACTGGTAGCTGTTTGCTTTTGTTTGAGCAGTTTGCAACACATTCTTCTACCCTTGCGTGTTGAGGGAGGGATGGGGGACGTTTCGAGGGATGAATTGCCACTACCTCAGTTTATTGGGGTCCAATTGGATATAGGAGCCCGTTCACCACACACCTCTGTCTCCCAGGATGGTAAACGAGGAGGTCCAGGGCTTTAGTGTGAGCGGTTAAGGCGTATAAATGTCTACGGCTCTTTTCTGGATATTAAGGTAAAAGCAAGAGAGTAGCCAGCTAGCTGTCGGGGCGGCCCCCCCACCCCACCCCAGTGTTATAAGCCCTCCTCCCTGAACCCCGGCCAAACAGCCCACCCCCGACGGTGATCCCCACCCGCGGCGGGCCACTTCCCTCCCTGCTAGGCCTCGTTAATAATACGATGGCTGCTCATAAAGAGGTCTGCAGGGAGGCCAGTGAATAGCAGTTTTATGAGAGGGGCGTCCATCTTATCTCCCTAATAGGATTCCCTGCTCCTCATTAAAGGCTATAGGGGCTCTGGTTTCTTCTGGTGTTCTTTACCTTTTAATTCATCTCTTTAAGTTTTTCTCAAGTTGCTCGTTCCATACCTGGCTTTTTCGTCAACCATATTTTTTCGCCATAACCCCCATGGTTCTTCATGAATGGATTGCGTAGGTTCGGGGAGGTGTGTGGGAGTTGGATAGTACTGCTGTGCACTTCTGTACGGGCTCTGTAGCTGCGGCCCCTCAATCCAATTTAATGACCCTTTAGTGGTCCCCTTATTTCTATTTTACTTGCTGCCACTTCTCTCTCACTCTCGCTCTCTCTCTCTCACTCTCTCTGACTTTGTCAGTAACGTGTCAACGCAGAAGGGAACCGTTGTATTCAGGAGGACTAAAGTGTTAGTCGATGGGCGCCAGAGAGCATCCACCAGCAGACATCGCACTCAGTCAGTTATTTACCTTTTGAAATTCATATCTTTACTCCCATTTTACATCATACAATTTCAATCATTTAGTTAAACATTTGAAATTTGTAAAACGTAAAAAACAGAAAACTATACGGTAAATACAATGAGAGATTATCATGCATTTACACATTGGATAAAGATTTAGCATTGATTCAGCTACGTTTGTATATATATAAATATAATACATATCTACCGTACTTTGCGTCTATGATTGATCATAGATCAGGCTGGAATGGTAATTTGTGTTTGAGGAATATGTTGTTTTGTGATCATACGCGGTCCCTTGTCCTCCCTTGACATACAGTATGGGTTACACTGCCAATAATCCCATTCACACCTCCTCTCCCCCCACCACACACACCCTTTTCTCACCTATTTTTGTTCTCACATGCAAAGACACATTCACAGATGTGTTCTGTCACTATCCATCTCCTGTTCGCCACTGCTTTAACACGTGCACACACACACACACACACACACACACACACACACACACACACACACACACACACACACACACACACACACACACACACACACACACGCGCGCACACACACACACACACACACACACACACACACACACACACACACACACACACACACACACACACACACACACCTGTATTAATAAATGTGGCAAACACACAGGTGACTGCCTAATCCTTACACACCTCTGCATGCAACGCCCTTTTAAGTCACATACATCCTGGTAATTATTCCTAAGGTTGCTACATACATATAGAAACACAAAGAGACCGAGACCAATATCCTCCCAATGATGATACACATGATATGAATTCCCCCCCACACACACACGCACATGTAATGACAAAGACTACAGTAATAAATTCATCGTTTGAAACACCCTGTTCTCTCTCTCTCAAGTGTCACACTGTGCTGCTGGGAGCATTTTTTACTTTTCACCGTCACTCACACATTTTAGCATCACCTCTGTCTCGTTTCTTCACACAGAAACAATCCCAATCCAATGGCACTGACAAAGGTGTTATTTCTGTGACATCTCCTTGATGGAATTATTTCAGTAGATGTGTCTCACCAAATGTCTCAGCAAGCTTAGGTATTGCAATGTTCCAACCAACCAGTACCACTGCCTCACCCTTAATTCACTCCTTCACACCCAAGGTACACACACAAGGTAACCATGTTGAAATGTTTAATGTAATGCCCTGTTTACACCTACCCGATAGTGGGCCCCGATGGTGCCCGATGGCTAAATCAGCAGCTATCGTTATAACATCGGCAAATAGCGTGGTTGCATTGGGAAACACTGTTACTCTTCCGGGGAACATCGTTAGACAACGGGAAGAAAAGCTCAATGATCGGGTAACATCGGGCAACATCGGCAAAGAACAAACATGTTTGTTAATTTTGGGTCTATCGGGGTAGAATCGGTTACCAGGTGTTGCTATGGGCTAATCAGCTATGATCGGGAATAGAACGGGAGTATAACGTAAGACATCGCAAGTCGTTCGGGAATTTTCCTGGGGTAGCCTACATCGGCTATATTCGTTAATCTTCCGCGCTTTATCGTGTTTTATCGTCTTTATATCGGCAACCTCAACACATGAAAGACCCCCGAGAGACACCCGACGTCTGTAGGGAAGACATACGGAATAGCACGTTTATTACACGAATGCACACGAATTACACCCGATAGAGTCACGCTATTTATTTTTTACCCGAATTAGACCCGATGTAAGCCAATGTAACCCGACACATACAGATTGCAGGCCGAATTATACCAATACTCTCACGACAAATAACGATTGTGACCAGATTGTGTTAAGGAAGACCCTCAATCTGTCACTTGGGTATAAATAGGGGGTGATGGATGGATGTCCTACTTTTAGGACATCTAGGACGTGTTCTATTATTATAAAATCGCTATTGTAATATAAATAAATATATAAATAAATATCAGTCTAAACCAGTCTCCCCTTGGCCTTCTCCCGAAATGACGCCAAATGACGTCAAATGATGCCAAACGCACTTCAGGTGTCTTCCCTGGCATAAATCGTTACGTTATCGTTATAACATCGGGTATGTGTAAATGCTACCCCGATAAATTGACCCGATCATACATTTTTAGCCCGATGTCACCCCAATCACCCCGACTTCCACATCGGTGGTCCATCGGCCATTAGCGGCCATTAGCGGGATGGTGTAAACGGGGCATAAGACTACTCATATGAAATAATGTATGGAGTGATGTGTCGGGTGAAATGCAATTACTCATTCAAAAGATACTTATTTACTTAACTAATGCAAGCATTGCATTACAACTAGTGTTTGTGTGTGAATCCAAATACCAAACTAGAGGTTGGTAAGACATGTGCTGATTTGAATGCACTGGTATGCAATGTGTTGAAGGCTGTGACTGAACGACTATATTGAAGCATTAGATCAGCTGTGACTGAACGACTATATTGAAGCATTAGATCAGCTGTGATAGCTTTGATTCGTATTGTTTAGAACTAGGAATAAAGCAAGTTCTACTAGCGTCCTGTTCATGTTTCGGGCCTTTGTCGCCGCTTGTTTTAGTATGGGCTGGAGAGTTTGAGACTAGATTTCAGTGACAAAGTAACGTGTTGTCTCGTTTGTCTCCCATGCATCCTCGGTCGGGGAGGAACCACTTTGATGAGAATCCGATATTTATTTATTTTTTTTCAATGAAAATGTTAACTAGACTAAACATTATTACCTTCATGTGAATAACAATTCTATGTTGTTATAGTGTAGAACATAATATTGAGCCTGTCATAGCAGACACACTCATTGAATTCATTAAATCAATTGTAATGCAAATCCTTTAAGAACAGAATTTGTCAGATTCAGGTCTAAACCCCGTTTGTATAGTGTCTTTCAAATCCTTTCTATTCGTTGAGATGAGATGCGAAGACCATCCCATATCTTTTACCAGAGTGGGCTACAAAACAAACTATTCTATTTTAAATTGGACACCTCAGTAATCACATGTACTCGGGGACACAGGTGTAAATCGGAGAAAGTAATCTTGCACCGTTCTTTCACTTTGTTAATAACACACTCCGTGCAACCTTACCCCTTCCATTACCTTTGTCTGTTCAGGCGGAAGTTTTTTCTTATTCTTTCCACCCCCTTCCTTTACATCTAATTTTGAAAAAACAGCAAAGAATTGTTTTAGTCCTTGTAGTGAGTACTCTTCATCACAGTGGCACTCAGGCATACAACAATTACAACAAAAGCTTTTTTCTTTAAGGCCATCCATTAGGCCAATAGAAGTCAACTAACCGAGGCATAGCCAGCTAGTTTGCAACGACGTTGCACTTTTTCTCCTCAGGCCCAATTTAGTGATAACGCAACACAGGTAACACAACTATAAGTGTCAAAACAGTTTAGGCGGAGGGGGGGGTTTGGATCATTGGCTTTGGCCACCTGGTGGTCGACCCTTTGGTGTGTGAAACAAACGAAGCCAGGGAGCCATGGATCCTCAGCAACCCAATCCCACTCACACTCTCTTCTTTAGACAAAGTCAATGTGTCCACGACGTCCATATCGTGATGGATAAATCATAGCATGTGCCGTTTCTTTCTTCTTGACTTAAACGTCGGCTATAATTATGGGTTTGAAACGGGCAATCTGCATGCTAAATAGGATAGTACAGGTAACTAAATTGGCAAATTAAAAAGCAGAATGAGAATAAGTATAATAGCTATAATTTTCATCTGCCAATTCAGATTCAGACGAGATTACCTAACAATCTGCAAAGCTGCACATTGTTTTCCTCGTAAACTCTGCGCTTGTGAGTCATCTGCAACAAAATCCTTGAGCCGTGAGTTAGTGATTTATTGTCAGATCCTGCAATTGGATCCTTCGGTGTGAGATCTACACACAACTGATGAGCTCTATTTCAGGTGAAATAGTGTATGTGTGCTGGCCCCCAGACGAGCAAGGCCCTGTTCATATGCCCAGCATTAAAATGCAGCTCTCGTGAATGAGTCAGACAGCAGACAGGTGTGAGTGCCTGAAACATGCATTAAAATCAAATCTTCAAAAAACACATTTGGAAGTACTCAAGGACGCACATTAGCACATTGCCAGTCAAGTGTGAATGTATCCGCTTGCCTGAAAGGCTTCCAATAAAAGTACAGAGGCAATAATGTGAAAATGCGGTTGGCTTATTTGCATGTTGAGCGAGGAGGCAAAGTGTGATTGCAAGTGGCCGGAGAAAGATCTGTTGAGATGCATGTTAATGCATCTGTCTTAGACGTTATATGGATACAGTGTAGGCTAGTAAGTGGACACGATGCTCTGGACTGAAGATCTTCAGATTTATAAACAAAAAAGATTGTTCATGCTTCATCAGTCCACATGTTTCTGTCAGTCAAAGAGGTGGCCATTTTGACATAGTGGAGTACAAGTTAAGAGGCAAAGAAGGTCAAGCTGGAATACTCTTACACCTGGGACCTCTACCACGATGCATCTAAACTCAAACACTATGGTTCTAATGTATAATAACATATAATAATAACTAAACAATACAGTTCCAGTAACAACGTATGTAGGCAGGGAAAAATGAAAGAAATATCCAAATGACTTAAAGCCCACAGCTCCTATTTAATCCAATGTCCTGGATGAAGCCTTGGACGTCTATTAATCCAAATGCCAAAGTGTTAAAATCCCAGAGTATTCATGACCAGAGTAGATTTTATACACTTTGGTGTTGAATAGGCACTAAGTACATTTTTTGGGGTGTACCAGAAACACTCTTGGGTGTTGTCTCTATGTTAATGCTGGTGTAGAGTCAGAGCCGGATTAAATAAAGGGACTACACTAGGCAGACTGTATTTTTTGGGCCCCCCTCCATCGATAACCTAACCTAACCCTAACACTTGCCAAAGTTACTAATAAAAGTTAATTCATATTTCACATAGCGTGCCCTTGTTTCCGTATCTGGCTAGATGTTCTGACAGTAGTAGATCAAAGCGACTAATTAACTCCAAGCATCCCAAAAAGTTCCCATTGTGGGGTGATCCTACTAACTCATCGTCCCCACGGAAGGGCAGTCCTCGCGAAGAAAGAAACTGAATAGTTGCCACTATACGTTTCAAAATGTTGAACCAGTATGCCCTCTCAGAATCCTGTTGCTGTACTATGTTTGAATCTATGCGTGCATTTTTATTTCCAAGTGATGATAGACTTAGCACAGCAGTGCGATGATCCATACAATTCTCATGTTCATGCAAGCGATTAGCACAGTTTTTCCAGTCATTAAATCCAGTGACAAATTGATTGTCTCTTATACTGAACAACTTGCAGCAGTAACAGAATACATTAGGCTACCAGTAGACGGTGAGTACACTAACCATTTTCTTGACAGGGTTTCTCCATTTAGCTTTTTTCTAAAGAAATGTTCCTTAGTTAAGCTTCGGTTAATGTCTCCATATTTCCTCTTTGATGCAGAGAAATCTCCAATATTTTGACAGCGATGGAATCGTGCAAAGTACTCACGCATCCTGTCGTCAATTTGGTCCCACTTTGCAGGATCAGATGGATAGCTTGTCAATACCCTTACCGGGTCTAGAGGCTCCGTCAAAATGATATTGGGCTCACTTTTTCTGGCCGGCTGCTGTTCTTCCATCATTTTGTCATTTTGTGACGGCGCTGATGTTGACGGCGCCACAGCGTCTTCCGCCGCGTCTTCGGGCCGCGTCTTCGGGCCGCGTCTCCGGGCCTGGCTCCGGGCCTGGCTCGGCCTCTGGCTGCGGGCCTGGCTCGGCCTCTGGCTCTACTGACACGAGCAGGTTCACAGCTGTCGGACGGCTGCCCGACAGAAACTTCTGTAAAGCCCCCTGCTGTTTCTTCTTTTGTTCCTCTTCATTTTTTTTCTTTTTACGTTTTGCCGCACCCGAAAGCATCTTGAATGTTAGCCTACTCAAGAAACGACCTGCCTGCTAGCTTTATTGTTCCGCTTAGTCTTGACCCGCTGACCTCCCCTCGGAAACAACGTCACTATTTTTAGTTAATTAATATATATTGATATATCATCACTGAAATAAATAGTAGGTAGGACATTTGTATTGGCTATTTCATTTTTTTTTTTTTTTTTTTGTACTTCTGTCTGGGCCCCCCCCGCCAATCAGGCCCTAGGCACGTGCCTAGTTTGCATTTGGGTTAATCCGGCTCTGTGTAGAGTAATTTAAGTGTTTATTTTAGGATGATGGACTCCCTGAGTGTCCAACGGTTGATTGACGGCCGCACGTCGGCTTAGGTTTCGATTCGTCATTGGCTCGCTGCGCCTCCTCATTGGTTGAATCTAGAGACATGTGACCGTTTGTCCTCTTCCACACTACGCGGCAAACTGTTTCGGCAGAGACGGTTGACTAGAGAGGATCGAATCAATATCGCCAAGGGATTGCTCAGAGTGAGCGAAGACATTTTTGAACTTCACGGGAATGTAAACAGGTACAAGAAAAGTACCAAGTGAATAATGCACAGGGTTTCTATGTTTCATAGTTAGTTGTGCGTGTGTCCTTCATATAGGTCAGCAATTGTATTCATAATGGGTCTTCAGAAGGTATTAAAGTCTTAAATTTAACTTGTTCAAACCTGCAGAAACCCTGAATGCAGAATATTCAGCATTTCTTCGTCTTTTAGATCTGATAACCAACTTATAAATGCTAACGATTTTAGCTAACGTCAAACTTAATGGCCAATGCTAATGAGGCACATGTCTTCAATTTAGCTAACGCCTCGTTACCATTTTTAGCTAATGCTAACGAGGCACGTGGCTTTAATTTAGTGGGAGCGTGTCTATGTTCCCCGGGTCCTATGTTCCCCGGGTCCTATGTTCCCCTCTTTGTATGAGACTGGGGAACATAGGACCCTTTTTTTTTAAAAAAAAAAGGGTCCTATGATAATAACCTGTTTGTATTTGGCCACCTTTTTAGATGCTGACTATTTATTGACAAGAACTTTTTGAACCTTTTATGTTGTGTCACGTGCTTTCATCAGGTGTATTTCATGCTCAAAGTATGTGCTCTCCCTTTTCAGGTTGGGATAGTGACATGGCCTCACTTCTCCTGCTGGTCTACCTCCTGCCACCACCTCCAAGTGGAAAGAAGGGAGCTGTCAAAATCAGTATCCGGGAAGCTGTGGATCGTGTAGTGAAGTTTCACAGGGTAACTGTATCCTGATAATTTTTATTTTAAAAGGTATTTTTAAAGGTCCCATGGCATGCCGCCAGAGCTTGTGTGTTGCTGATGGATGTCACAATCTCTGTGTTTGTCAATCTACTTATCGAGTCTTGAAAACAATGGCGTCGACGGGTGATCTACTGATGGTATTGTGTGTATAAAATGTACTTTTTAATAAACAATCTGTACACTTACAAAGTTCTCATTGCCTCGTTTTATATGTTAATACCCTTATTGAACTACCAAAGAAGTGTCGGGCTACTTCTAGCCTTTTAAATGGTTTAAAATAGCAATTTAGTTTTTACCATAACCACTGCCCCCATTGTTTCAATTTTATAGCGTTTTGATAGAATCGGCTAAAAACAGCCAACTGAAGAAAGCGTCTATATGCGTTTTTTTGTGCTCCAAAACGAACGTTTCAACTCATTATCATACAAAACATATCCCAAATCCGTTTTACACCGGAATTCCCCTTTAATTGGTTGACAGGGACACATTTATTTATTTTCAAGTTGTTTGTTACATCATATAAATGTAAAACTAAATATGGTTCTTGATGTAAAATAATTAAAGTTTAACTATAATGTTAACTATATTATATATGTATGCACTGTAACAACAGCAGCATCAATACAAATATAATGTTTTCAAGAATCTAATGTGTAGACTATTCATGAAGTGTTGATAATTCACCTCAAAGGTGTTGGCTGTACACCAGTCAGAGTACATTCTCACTCTAGAAGTATTAAATAATCAGCTCTGCGAAGTGCTACAAAGCACTGACTTGGAGTACATATTTTCTCTCTCTGGGGTTCCAGGTTTACACTGCAGGTGTAAGGAAGCACTGAATGAGTGCCCAAAAGTACCACTAATAGAGTACATTTGCACTCTCAAAGTGTTCAAATGTAACTCTAAATTTGGAGTACATATTTTGCTCTTCTAACAGTGTTCAGTGAACACTGAACTCTTGGACCTATATATACCCAAAAATGAGTGTTAAATGTACACCCATAGAGTACAATGTACACTGTGATTTTTGCTGTGTGGAAACCCAAAAATACCTAAATAAGAAAAGTGTCCAAACTCAAGTCCATCTTATTTGATGAATTTTATATACTCGAATGGTTCTCTCATCGGTTATCATTGTTTGATGCACAAAACAAATAAAAAATAATTAATGCAACATTAATAGCAAATAGTCAAAAGTCCTCTGTCTGATGTTTGTTTCCTTTGCTTTTAACTTTCAAAGGCCAAAGTTAAGTTTATCTTTCTGTGTGCAACATTGGCATGGCATTCCTCTTCAACAGGGCCCTGATGGCCGTATAAAGTGGACAGCAGAATTGTGATTCCCTAGTGACTTCCACAGCATACATTCAAAAAACACATACAAAGTTATCGATACCAACTACAGGTTTGTTTGTTCATGATGTGTTTGTGGGAGTGGTCTGCGGTGAAAGATGGGTAGAAGTAGAAGAGTTCATTTGAATGATACCTTGTTCTAACACCTGCTGTGGAAGATCTTAGTAAATAATGATTTAAATGCACGCTTTCCCCTTCCGGGACCGTAAAGTCCAGGTGTTTTCAAAACAGCCAGCAACTGGCGGGGGACTCTTCCTCGGTGCTGCGAAAGGTTCACAAGCCATGCCTGAGACGATGTTGCATTTCACCCTCGGGAGATAATACAACTATAGTACAAGTTAGAGTCTTTGAGAAACTGAGTAAGAAAGAAGCTAATTTGCTGAAATATTGGTGCGTCACCAATTTGCGTTAGCAAATCAGGTCGACTTGACATCTTAAACCCTGAATGATCTTTGTGACTGCTAATAAGGCCTAAAAAATTTTTTTGTTTGGTTCCGGTTTCCGACCGACCCTGTGAATTTATGTGCGACCCAAATTATTTTATGAGTTTTATAAAAAAAAAAAAAAAAAAAAAAAAAAATCTTTTTTTTATGTAATTACGTTTTGGTACAGCACCTCTATAATTACGTTTTGGTACAGCACCTCTTCATTCTGTACAAGGATGAGCGAATTTTCTCGTTTTTAAATGAAAACAACCTACCTATCATTCGCTGCCGCTGGAAAAAATAAAATAAAAAAATAAAATAAATTCCCTACCTACCCATGACCTCAACTGACAACCAACAGGAACCAAACTTTTTTTTTTTTAGGCCTAACAGGGATGAGCAGGCAAATCACTTGGCAATTGCAACAAACAGATAATTGACTGTTGCATGCATTATTTAGGTTTCATGCATCCGTCGAACTTAATGGGATAAGAAATTGAGAACAGATGGAAGATCAATCATTTAATTTCATAGAGGATGGAGCGTTAGAGGCTTGTTGTAGTAAGTCTGCATCGGCCCATTTAGTAGGCTACACGCCACTCAACTTCATAGAACACTCGTTTCCAAGGAAACCATCATGGGAAAGACAAGTACGATCTAGCGGGAGTGAAATTCTGTAGATTAATTTAAAAAAGATAGAATTAACGTAAAGAAGGATATTTTTGCACTTGTTTGTGAGCAACTTGTTAACATCTTACTGTGTTTGCATTTCCAGGCAATAGGCCAAGACATTACAATCCCAAACATTACATTCTAAATCCTTAAGGATCAATCAATACACAGCTCCACCTGATCCTCCCTTTTCAAAACACGCGCACAAACACACAAGCATACGCAGGCTGTAGTGGTTTGTGGCGGGAAGTGGCCGTGGCTTGCCGTCAGCTGCAGACAGGGGGGCGTGGTGGCCCAATCGGGGAGCAACACGTTGAGCATAATGCGAGGCAGGATATGTAAGCAGATGGTATTCTGTGCTTCCCCACTTACAGTGAGGTCGGCTCCGAGTCCTGTCAGTCGCAGAGCATGCAATCGATCACTGTTTGAACTGTAATTAAATGATATGCATGGAAGAGGTCTGCGGTACTCAATACCCACTCGGACAATTAAAGGCATTATTGAATCAAGCCTGACATCTTCGTCTGAACCTGGTGGATGTGTGGAATATGCGACTGTGGCAGTAACTGGGACGAAAAGCTTTCAACAGGAAAGGCCAGACGGGACCCCCTTGACCCAAGCGTCACACCGGATCGTGGACATGCAGGAGGGGCTTGTCCTGGCCCAGGGACACCAAGGGCCACAAGCCACATAGAACTCTACGTGGGTGTCTTCTGCAAAGATTGTTCAGAAAGAAAATTGGTCATCTTTATAGGCTGAGATTTTCCAAGATGTTCAAACAGAGATCAGGGGTTTTCTGTTTTTACTTACAAATTGTCATGAGATTATTCGTAAGTAAACAAGCTTAACGTGACAGCCTCTTTATTCCCATATTTGAAGAAAAATCGTTGTAGGATGCCATCCTAAACCCTGGGAACCACACTACTAAGGATGGACTGGTTTATCCTTAACACTGGTTTATCACTGTTATTCCCATTCAGTCTGTCTACTCCAAAAGTACCTTTCATCATTACTTATGCAGTGCCTGTTCATAAATATGTCTCATAGATGCTCCTTCCTATAGAGTTCAATTAGATAGTTGGATGTCTTTTCACGTGCACTACCACTCTATGCCTTATACTTACGGTGTCACTATATCACAATGACTTCCAACGTATTGTCTGGACTCAGAGTGAGTAGATTTACACATATTCTCAACACATGGTTATATTTCCATCTGGAATTCTGCATGGAAACCTGAATACGCATGTGTCTGGGAGCATTTCTCTGCACAGCACAGTTTACTAATCAGGCCCCAGACCCAGTCGTTCCTGGAGATTTCTGGGCAGCATGCAGAGGAGCGAGCACCGCCCATCAACCATAGGCCTTGCAGAACTTCCATGGGTGCAAATTGCGCTCCCAGGACGAGTGTGTGTGTAATCACACACACACACACACACACACACACACACACACACACACACACACACACACACACACACACACACACATACACACATGTGGCGCTTGCAACGTTGTATCTCATTGGCGGGCCAAATTCTCTGGGCTGGCAAGGCAGAGAAAGGGGAGGTGGCATCTCCCCTTATGACGACATACGGGGAAAATTCCAAAACGGCGCGTCTGAGCTTCGTTTTTTCAAAGGCGGAGCAGAATGCCTAATGCCCGTTTTATAATCAACGAAATTTCTAGCTATTGGGGGTGCATAGGTAGGCTAGGGGAACTCATATTAATGTTAGAAAACCTCAGAAAGTGAAATTTTCAAGCCATGGTATCTTTAACCACCACTATTAGGCTGCCGGCGGAAGTTCAGGGGACCTACGTGACGGTTAAGCAGGGGCTCGTGGACAGGCTGGGCCTTACTTCGGATGGACACCGCCAATGTACATTCAAGTGGATGCACATTCAAGCGGCTGTATATTTGGTGGTGTGCATCCTTCTGTGAATGTCAGTCGTTAATCCTGCGGCCATCCCAGAAGTTAGGGGAGGGTAACTTACGCACCTCCTGACCTCAAGCTACCCTTTGCCTTGCAGGCCGACGCATTGAACAGGAACCGGGGGCTGTTTTGTCCCAGAAGGTCGAGGTCATGGGTGCTGTTCCTCAGCCGCAAGCTGTCAAACGGGAGGGGAGGTACGGTACAGCGGGAGAAAGAGTATCTGGATATCAAGTGGGTGGTCGACACCCTACGTTACTACCCCCTGGGGAGCTCATTTACTCTCTTTTCGGATCACACCTCGCTCCAGCGGCCCCACAGCATGAGGGACATTAAAGCTTGGCGTTGGCTGCAGACAGGGGGCGGGGCGGCTCAGACTGAGGAACAGACTCCGCTGGGGGAGGTGAGCGTCATGAAAAAGCAGGATATGTATGCCGACGGTGTTTGGTGCTGTCTCTCTTACAGCGAGGTCACGTCCGAGTCTTGTTTGTCGCAGAGCGCATTGTGGACTATCGTTTACTATAAGGGTGATTTTCATTACATGCATGAAACGGATTTGTGGTATTCTGCACCCACTTGGACCGTAAATAAATGACTGAACCAAGCCTGATTTATTTGAACCTGGTAGTGGCGCAGAATGTGCTCCATGGTAATTATTACAATTTAACATTTTGGGTAAGAGGGTCGTCCTACTGTTGAAATGCATTGTGGGTTATCCTACCAACTAGTTTCTAAGCCAATAAGAAGTTACACACCCAATAGTGTTGGGGTTTGGTTCTTCTAGGATAGCACGCTAATCACGTTTACATTCCTATTAATCACTGATATTCCAGCTACCATCTTTAGTTCATACCCTGTATAGCTTTAATTGGCAGAATAATTTGTTATAGCGGACAGTTTTACAGTTCATAGTTTGTTCGTAAGTCCTACTGGACGTAAACACTGGTGGTTTGAAGGAGATTGAACTCAGCCACAGTTTGTTGATGGTTTGGTACAAATCTATTCAATACCAAGCATTGACTTCTGATTACGCGGACCTGAATCCCCCCTTGGATAGAGAGTTAATAAAGCGTGGCACCGTCCACCTCCAAGTGTGGCAAAGACATAATCAGATAAAAGAGCAGGAGGAAGATTTTTCTTCCACTAGCCAATCTTTATTCTCCTCATGCATGCAAAAGTAGACCAGGCGCACAAAAACTATTCCAGACTCATCTTTGAAGTTCTAACCAATATCCTCGAAACGTATTTCTTCGCAGCCTGTTGGAACAGTGAAAACACACAGTGCTTGCTCATTAGCTGCTAGCATGGAGGCCTTTTCCCTTCATCGTTACACTCTCATTCCTACCTTTGTGTCGATAGGAGATGGTCTAATAATGAGTCACTTCACAAGCCTTTAAGACCACCTACGATATGCCATTCCAAGACAAGTCAGATCTCCACAATCCGTACTTTAAACCACCTCAGTCTCAAACAAATAATACATACAGCACAATGCATATGACATAATTGCTGTTTAATCATTCAGTTCTGAATACACGATACAAGATTTTTCTTTATCCCTTTTTCCAGAACAAAATATGAACATCATCGGGTACTAGTATTAGATATGATAATTCAGTTAATGCAGCAAAAGTTGGAGCACTTTCGTATTTTGAATAACAACAGATTGATGTTTTTGGAGGTTCATTAAAGCCTCCAAGGGGATTGAAGGTAACACAAGCAGTCACTTGAGTTATTAATTAAGGATATTGAAAACAGCAGAAGCTACTTACTGTTTGTAACATGGAACATTGTCATACACATTACTTGCACAGGCGCTCAAACGTTCAAAACGGGATAAGTGATGCTATTCACTGTATTTTGTCGAGAATTCTCTTCATCCTTTATCCAGGGGGAAAGCAGACAAAATCCTGTCTGCTGGGGGAGGACACAACACAATAACTGTCGATCAAAGAAGAACAGCTTTTGTATTTTGCACCGTGTTCAAATTCTTATTCTTTGTGTATTGCTGTCATGGGACAATTAGATTACTTACAAAGATCCAGTTTGGTTCGCTTCACTGCCATGATTGACATGGCGAAAAGCTCTCCGCTTGATGCATATCTAAAAGGTAAGCGCACTTTTCTTTTGGGAGGTGCATGTTCCGTTGTGATGTTCATTGTTTGAAAGAGTGAGTCTTAAACACCATTATATATACCAACTAAACAAACGCAATGTTTTCCAATTTCGGAATGGATGCATGGATGGTTGCCCTTGCCACACCATGTTCCCATATTATTTATAGTTTCTTATATATATTTACCTCAGCTACCAAGACCTTAAAGAGCAGGTAAACCGCTGAATTAGCAGGAGAACTTTCGCCCACGAGTTTCAAAACATGGGATCCAAGCAGTCTTGAATGTCATAAATGTTTTTTTGCAAAACTGTAACATTGGGTTCCATAGCAGAAGATGTGTGGTGTGTTGTCAAACGTTGTCAAACCCACGCCGCACTCGCTTTAACTACGGTGAGCACCCGCTTCAAAACAACCAAACAACCACTCAGGAAAAGTGCTTTTAGCTCCAAGCTACAGATTTCTTGTATTATGCAGAGAATTTCCCCTCCAATTTAAAACCTTATTCAATTCAGTCAAAACAACCACTGGAATGTTCAGGAACACTTCATGACACCCAAACAGAACTAACAGAAAGAAAATACTTTTTAATACACAAAGTACATTGACATACCCGGCTATGCCGAGATGGAGGTGGCAACTGGGCTCTTCTCCCTGGCCTTATAGGCCTACCTGCCACCTTCTCAAGCGATCAAGGCAGTGACACAAAACCAATGAACAATTAACAAATGAATGAATAAATAAGAGTAGGTAAGCACGGAATCAGGGATAGCAAAATGAGGAGGAAGTGTCATTGAGTAAAATACGCTTACTGCAGACTATTTCTGCTGCAATTGTATGAATGTGTGTGGGGGGTTAAATTTAAGGTAAACTAAGCTAAGCTAACCCATGACCCATCATACCCCTAGGTTGGGCTGTTCTGAGCAAAGCTTTAGATCAAGCCAGGACTAAAAGATCCAGGAATTATGATAAACCTAAAGCTGTAGCCGTTATAAAGAACACTTAAGTCATCTATTTAAATGTTATTTGCTGCTTTTACAGTTGACTGATTGTAACGACACATATTTGAAGTAAATATTTGAAACATATTGTTATGATTTCATGTTAGTTGAAAAGTGACAACTACTTGTATTTTTTGTATATGTGTTGTGCTTCTGTATGTGTGTGTGTGTGTGTGTGTGGGGGGGGGGGGAGGGTGTTTTTACACACATACACACACACATACACACATGTGTATACGTTGAGTCCACAGGCTTTGTCAGCCTACGTTAAGCACAGGAAGGTTAATACAGTCTCCTCTGACTGCCACTGACGATCAGTGAGGAGAAGGAGTCAACCAACAAAATCCTTATCATGGCTGACGTAGAGACGACGCAACCGAACAGTACGCCTCAGTAGTCTTTTTTTATTAAAAAAATAAATAAGTAGTCTATTATTTTTTTAAATAAGGCATTTTGCCACATCTTCCATTGATAATTTTTCCCAAAGTAGAGTTTAGAGATTTTTTGCCTCATTGTCTGTTTCGGTAATTTGATATTGATGTGGTTGTTATTAAATAAATAAATGGGCTGACATTCAAATACCAACTCTGCAATGTTGATGACCACAATGTTTCTCTTCTCCCTCTCTTACTGTTGCATTTTGACATCTTTTTTTAATTTTCTGGATTGTACTATCATATAAATCAGTACTGATTATTTTTCCCTTTACACATTTGTCCTGTATTGTGTTGAAACTGTAGCCTACTACGTGAAGTGCCTTTGCAAATTCGGACTTCACTTATCGGTGAATGTGTGTGCGCAAGTGTGTAGTGTCATCAATAGACTAAGGATTTTGTGCAGGGCAGATCTTTTATGGCTCCGATATCTTTCACCCTTGGCTGTAAACAAGTACACAATCTGTCCCCGTTTATAAATCACTTTCTCTGTGTCCTTCAAAGTGGTGGCGCTATAAATAATACAGAATGAAACCACCTTCCATCAATTTAATATCTTTTTCTAAATTGATATGCAAACTAACTCTAACTTGCATATAACAGCGACATATTTTTTACAATGGACATTATTTTAATTTAGCAAACAAGAGAAATACTGATGAGTAACATTTAAAGCACTTAATCAATATTGAATAAACACCTATTTTTAATTCTATACTAGTACTACGTTTGAAGACACAGGTTGCTGTGTGCGAGTGCAGTAGGGATCAAAATAAATGTTTAGATAAATTCTTATATCAGTATCTATAGTGCTAATAATTCATTATTTGCATTTATGGAGGCCTTATCAAGGTACCCAGAGTGCTTAACATTATGAGCATGTGTGTCTGTGGGGTGGGGGTTATGACACCTTGTGTGTAGCACTCTCCTGGGAGTGCTAGGGCTGACAGTCACCACACCCTGGCTGTCACAGTGGAGGGGTGAAGAACGATGCTATCCAATAATGAATAATGAATTCCTCCGACACCATAAAAAGTCTGCCATATTACAACAATAGAGCTCCAGCCAACTTCGCTTGCCATATGCATGTCTAGGGATTGTGTATGGATAACTTATGAATAAAGCCAAAAGAAAAACCTATAGCAACTGTAACATTAGTTTAGTAAAATATACATCAATATTCACGACCAATGGTGTGTGGCCAATTGATCGAACTTGAACTCAGGAATAAATAAAGAGGGAAGAATGATCAAATAATAGTGATGGAAGAAGAGAGTCAAAGATGGGAAAAAGAGGAAAAGAGGGGAGGGGGAGA
>NC_044063.1:24721906-24729406 GCF_902167405.1 Gadus morhua
ACATTGTTAACTTACTTCTTTTTTTTATATATGTTATGAAGCAATTCAGACTATTCCATCAACATACAAGGCTTTACAGAACTGCAAGAAATATATTTACAGTTGTATTCATCATTTTACCATTGAAATCAACTTATAATTTACACTTCTCATAGAACCTGGAATGATTTTGTCTTAAGTATGTGTCTAACTGAGAATCATGACTTATGTCCGTTCTGTTAATATTTGATAGTTTTCTACGTTATTTGCTCAGCGATAACTTGTACAGAGCAATATATTGGAGCAGAAGTTATGTCTTCATCAGAGACAGAAAATTCCATCCTACTCTAAAAGCGTCTAACCCTTAGATGTGCATCTCTTATTGTGTTTAGCTCTCATGGTTGCTGCTCTCACTGAATTAATTCACAGACACACACACACACACTCATTATTGTGTGAGAGAAATAATTGCTCACTGTGCGAGAGTGGCGCTGATTTAATAGATGTGAAACTTGAGAAATGCATTGTGGGGTATTTTAGCGTCTCCATTTCTAATATCTAGATTATGGTGCGGAAATCTAACGCTTGGTTAAAATCCCATTAAAGATCCCATCTCTTTGAGTTTCTTCTATTGGAACACGCTCTCTTCTTCTGGTACGCTCTGGCAGAGAGTGGGCTCTGTGTGTCTGGGAGGGTGTTAAGCATACACATGAAAACATAACAGAAACTAGACATGTACATGCACAGAATAAAACGGCACCAAGTACTTGGCCACACATCGAAAAACACATATGGGAACCCATTCCCGCTCACACACTCTCTCGCTTGCACATGTAGCGAAGATCATAAACTCACTCACAAAATACAATAAAAACCTCCAAACTGAGCGCAACACACAAAACAGGCATGCAATCGGGGTGCCAAACACACACACACACACACACACACACACACACACACACACACACACACACACACACACACACACACACACACACACACACAAACGCGTGCACGTTTGCAAACACACACACAAAACCCTAGGACTGAGTGATTTAATTTTACCACTCTGTCAAGTGAAAACAAGGAGTATCAATCATTGCCATGGCGACACAGGGGCCGTTAATATTACTGTAGTCCTGATTCATAGCACAAATGTGAAGAGAAGAGAGAGAGAGAGAGAGAGAGAGAGAGAGAGAGAGAGAGAGAGAGAGAGAGAGAGAGAGAGAGAGAGAGAGAGATTGAGAGAGAGAGGTGGTTGAGAGAGAGGGTGAAGTGAGATATTTTAATAGTGTAGGAGAAGAGAAAAGTTGTTGTGGTAGAAACAAGAGGAATTTCATTATCCCACCTAGCATACGCTTACTACCCCTGTGACTGAGTCAGTGGGAAAGCACATCTATAAGGGAGTTTCATACTCTCCTTCTCCCTTTCTCAACTATTAATCTTATATTGCAGCCTCAATGTTGAACGCCATTGAAGCACATATTTATTGAAATTAGCATTATTTGTCATCATTTGGAACAGTTGTCATGTTGTTTTGCACGTTATAAATAACTTAAATGGTACCTCAGAAGAGTAGCGATATACAGTAATCCGATACAAGTGATGGAGGAAATTAAAAAAGTCTTAGTTTATTATATATCAGTTTATATTATGTGTATAACATGACTTTTAACGAACAGCTAAAAGTAAAGGGAGATATTTGAAATCCAATTCATTTAATTTTGCATAAGGCAATTGAGGACATTAGACTTGACGTAACTTCTTTGAAATAAATTGAGATTTTCAGTATGTGGGTCTTGACAAACAAGACATAAGGCCTGAAACAACAGACAATTAGATTAGAATGGATCCTTCTTTATGCTCACCATAACTCACTCTGGATGGAGGCGTCCTACCCGTGTGCAGATATAAAACAATGCAGATTCAACACATTTCATTAAGAGTCTTGGCAATAGGAGCAACACAGAAGTTGCTGTTGTTTTTAAAAGAAGACCAAACGTTGCATTACTGAGTGTGACATTCCTCTTATGGTGTGTTTTTTCATCGATTATTTTCCATTTCCCTCTGCTCGCGCCAAAAGCTCAGCATCCCACCGCCTCCTTCATCCCGGTCCCTCTAATTTATCTCCATTCCATCGTCATTAATCTGCATCAAGCCCTCCGGATGTGAATTAGGCGGTCTGTCCTCGCATCCCTGGTCTGACACCAGTCAACCCCCACAACCCCGTCCCCCTTGATCTCATCCCCCCCTTCCTTTCTTCCTCTGGTGTCCCTCCTCCATCACCTCCTGCCCATCCATCACCTTCTCTCTCCATTTTCTTCTCGCTTCCGCTCACCCAATCATCAGGCTCCTCCAGCAGCCCGTCCAACCTCCTCCCCACACACAGAGACACACGCACGCACGCACGCACGCACGCACGCACGCACGCACGCACGCACGCACGCACGCACGCACGCACGCACGCACACACACACACACACACACACACACACACACACACACAGTTTCCTCCTATTCCTATACACCCCACACGTCAGCTAAAGAGACAGCTTTTTCGACATGCATGACTACAGGGAGATGAGTGGGAGTGTGTGTGTGTCTGCGTGTGGGTGTGTCTGTCTGTGTGTGTTTGTTTATGTGTGTAGGTTATTCTGCCCCACCACTGCCTGCAGCAGCATCACCTCCGACAGCTGCTTAATTCACATGACAGGTCGGATGCCCCAACCCCCCCACCTCCCCTAATGTCCCGCCCATTCCTCACCCATCGGACACAATTGCACCAATGCACACACACACACACACACACACACGCAAACACGCACGCATGCACGCACGCACGCACGCACGCACGCACGCACGCACGCACGCACACACACACACACACACACACACACACACACACAAAAACGTCTAGTCCACTCTCTGTCTTACAGGTACAGGTGACCTGCAAAGGTGGTTCCATTTAAACCAGATTGGTGGGTATCATTAATGCCTTTGTGTGTGTGTGTGTGTGTGTGTGTGTGTGTGTGTGTGTGTGTGTGTGTGTGTGTGTGTGTGTGTGCGTGTGCGTGTGCGTGTGTGTGTGTGTATGTGTGTGTTTGTGTGTGTGTATGTGTGCCTGTGTGTGTGTCTGTGTGTATATGTGGGGTTTAAAAGCAGTGACACAAATGCTGACAGAGTGCTAATGTCTCTTTGACATTGGCATGAAATTGGCGTGGCGTGCACATGTGTGTGTGTTGCTTCATTACCAGGCTGGGGTGTTGGACGAAGCAGCTCACTGGTGCAATGCCAACCCTTCTCACACACACACACATACACTGTGTGTATGTGAAGGGCACGGCAAGAGCACACTGACTGATGGATGTTTTCCATTTATATTACGTTGTATTAGCTACATGCGTGCAAGTCCATGCGTGTGTATGTGTGTCGTTTATATCTGTTTCACCAAAGGTAACACAGATACACTCGTTTATCAGTGTGAAGAGATAGTTAACCACTTGTTGGTATTTCAATGCAGGGTGTATGTGCATGTACGTGTTCATATTGTAATCAGTATTCACTATTAATGTGACTTTATTTGTTTGATTATATTGCTAATATTTTACAGAATCTTTTTGATAATTTGATATTGTTGAGTATGACCAGATGTCTTCCGAAGACAGCTTGTCATGACCACAGTTAGTCTTTCATTGACTCATCATCCCAAGTCATGTGAAATAACGATTCTTTGTGAACATTTCTCTGCAACAATAGTCATGTTTTGATGATTCATTATTTAAGTACTGAACATCCAGGAGCATGAACGCATTACAGAAAACGTTTGCGCTGCAATTGTGTTGTTTGTTGAACTCATCCACAAGTTTGACACTTTCTTTCAGCTGTTGATCTGCAGATCATCTAATATGTGATCTAATTCACCCCCACAGTTATCTATGACTAACAGTACACCTCTCCTCTAACCACTTTCCCCAGTACAACCTCTGAAGTCTCCACCCCCACAGCTGTTACCAGTATTACCAGTTCTGAGAGTACAGCATAAACCAGCACCAGGACTCTGATTCAGCTGGACAGTGTCTGCAAAAGATGTTGCAACAACCAGTTGTAGTACTCGATATTCAATGAAACATTATGTCCTGCAGCTTTTGGTTGAGTACGCTGTGAGTATTTTCAAATGAATACATAAAAAGAAAAAATCTGAGTTAGTTGCTCTGCCTCAACTGTTTCAAATAAGGGCATATAGCTTCAGATCACAAAAAACAATACATTACCATGAAAGGCGCTTTGTACAGTAGTGATTCTCTCAGCAACATATTATTTCATAAAGATTGGCACGTACTATTGCATTTAGGAGACGGCATGGCATTTGTTTATGGTGTGTGCATGTCTGCATGTGTGATTGGGTTCTACGTGGGGATGATGGAGTTGGGATTCGTTCCTGTGTCTACGGTTGTTACATGTAAGGTGTGTGATGTTGAAGTGTTTGTCATAGGATGAGGGGGGCGTGGAGGGATGAGTGATGATGAGCGCAGACACACCACAGCAGCTGGCGAGCGGGAGAGCTTTACCTGCCATTGTGAGGGTCTCACAGCAGAACTGTCTGGGTGGTAGGGACCTAAATATAAAGTCTTTTTGGTAACCATATGGATTACTGGTTCCCAACCTTGGTGTCGGGAGCCCATCTGGGGTCCCCTGATATGCAAATTAGGTCACAGGAAATTGTTGGCAAATGCTACATTTGATTATCCATTATTATTATTGAGCAAACCACTTTTTTTAAGGTCTCATAGACATATATAATATGCATATATAATACATATATAATATCAATTGTCGGCCTAATCATTCATAGCAACAAGCAAACTACTATCACTAAGGGTGCAGTAGAGAAGTACGATTACAATCACTAGTACAATTGATATTACATTTTCAGTGCTGGTAACGGGGCCAGGAAAAGGTTGAGAAAAACTGAAAAAGATAGTTGTATGCTGGGTAAATCACCAACACATTATCTTCCCTCTTTTGTAATCTTCTCTTTAAAGCACAAGTCACGCCAATGTTTTCATGAACAAGTGCTAGCAAGGGGATGTAGACATTGTAGTGGTTAACTTTTTCCAGCAAGGTGAATGGATTAAGAGTTTAGGCATTGATTGATTCATTGATTCGTAATTATTGACGTATACATGTTCATTTTTTGTGATATTCACAGGGCGAAAAAGCTCATTTATCAAAACAAGAACCCACACACTCACACACAGTGTGTGTCTTAGCCATGGGCTATTATGTGATTTTAATCATTATTAGCATGTCGTAAATATCTTGTATATCATCAACCTTTTGTATATACATGATCTTTTAAACCCTTTTCACATTATTAAATTAATCATTTATAACTGATTATATTTTTTACTAATAAGCATTAATTTAGAAACAATGCTTTATAAGTGTTGAATTCAGTATGAATTAATGCTTCAAATTTGCACTTATTGCACAGTGCCACCCAGACTTTAAAGTGAAACTAAAACATTTAGCTCCATGGGATAAAATTGCAGGGTTTCAGAGAAGAAGAAAGTAGAGCCGAATATCTAAAAACAGTGGGGTACATTTAATTAAAGAACAGTGTGTGGGAGAAACCTACACTACCTAACCAAAAACGAATCTTGTTTTGCAAAAATGCAGGCAGTCTAGAAATGTGTTTTGCTGCCTGCTACATTATTGATTCAGAATTAACAAAATGTTTCCCTGTTTCAGACCAGTGCAGTACCACAACTAAAGTGGCACAACACATGCACAGCAAAACAGTGATTACAACGTAAAAACCACAATCGTCATTATTATCTACCAACATCAAAAACTATCATCATTAGATCTGCCAGTAATGATTATTTTTCTATTGATTAATCTATTGATTATTTTGTAGATCAATTAATGTAAAGAATTCATTTTCACCCCAAAACACAAATATTTCATACAGATGGCTTTCCCTTTGACTAAGAGTAAGAGATAAAGAAAGGGGAAAAATATTTACTAATTACACCAACATTATTTGATATGTAATACTTAAAGGGGCTTTTAGCAATATTGATTACTTAGAATGATAATCACAGCTGTCAGTGATATGGAGGGTAAGTAACGGAAAGCTGTGAGTGTTCATGCGAAGAGGGACGGGAGTGCTTACTGCGATAATGGACAGGAAGTTAGCCAAAACGATGACTTTGCTAACGGGTCCTTTAATTACGATATAGTAATATTCCCTGCTATGTCCCTTTAACTTAAAGGTACATTGTGTATAATTCATTTGCATCTAGAAGAACAGACTTGGCAGAAATGGAATACAATATTCATAGATATGTTTTTATATCAGTGTATAATCCTATAGAAATGAGAGTCGTTGTGTTTCACTTGCCTAAGTTTGAGTCCTTTATATCCCCATGGCTATGACTCATTTGTGATTTATTTTGTAATGTTGTTTGTAGGATCTTAATGAGCGATGTTTTGTATGAAATGTGCCGTTGTATTCATTATCTGTGGTGTTAAACTATGTATCTAAAAAGCTTTACCGCCTAGGATACAGACGTCAAAATCAACCGCTCCACACGGAGCTCCACGCATCCACACACTGTGGCGTTATATATATATATATATGGATCCTAGAAGCTTAATCATCTCTCGGACCCACCCTGGCAGGGAAGAAAGGCCTGTGCTCCGTGCCTTTAACAAAATATCAAAATATATATTTAGAGAATTCAATTGTAATATAGTTTCACTTTTCTATCCAAGTGCAAAATAGTGAAGCAAATGTCAGTTCACGGATAAGGGGGATTATGATAAGTGGGTGTGCATTATTTTATGCATCCATGTTTTGGAGACGTTAGTTTTCCTGTTTGATAACTTAAAGTAGGCTATTGCGATACAACTGCACACTGTCAAAAGTAACCTGTATTCATGTATAGCAATGCAGCTAAAGTTTGCCTTGTAGCGCCGACTTTAATTGGGATGATTGATCAATACACATAACAGATAGCGGAAATAGGTCTATGAATGTAATTTACCACAATGTATGCTTTATGGCCAAACGGAAATACCTACTGGCCCCTTACAGAAGACAGGCCAATACAGGCCACTATGATTGTAGGAAAGAGGGGGGGAGGATTTGTTTAAGTTGGCTGCGGTCTGCAATCTCACTGCTAGTTGTTACAAAATTGTACATACTGGACTTTTTTATCAATCAATTATATTGATCACAATCATTTAAACATTATATATATGACATTCCCTATACGCAAAGACATATGCTCAACATAATGGCCGATCCCCACAAACCCAATGCGCACACACCATCAATCAACGTAGAAAAGGCCCAGAGTCCAGCCTCAACAAGTTCTAATCAACACATAGGCCTGGCTATCATGCGAATGAGGTATGATGATTTAAGTTATGAGTGCTTGGAGAAGTCACAATTGCAACAGCTCTCCCTTCTAATGTTTTAGTCATTCGTGCTGCTCAGCATTGGCATATCTC
>NC_044063.1:24734406-24798339 GCF_902167405.1 Gadus morhua
TTAACCGAGGCATGTGTTGAAGTGGGAAATAATGATAAAAAATGACACAATACCGAAAAAGTCACACTCTCGAATCGAATTGATAATGCCCGAGTTTCGTTTCACTGCGCCATAGTGGAAAGGTCGAATGGAGATAGGATTTTCCTTTTTGTCTTCTATCTCTTTGCTCTGTGAAGTTCATTTTTTGAGGGAGGCATGAATTGTTGAGATGAGTTCTAGTTGAGCTCTGGAGTTCAAACGGCCGTCAGAGTGTAGGCTGGGAAGATGGAAGATGAAGGGCAAGAAGACTGCAAAAAAAGAGAGAGAGAGAGGGGGAAGAGAGAAAGAGAGAGAGAGAGAGAGAGAGAGAGAGAGAGGGGAGAGAGAGAAGAGAGAGAGAGAGAGAGAGAGAGAGAGAGAGAGAGAGAGAGAGAGAGAGAGAGAGAGAGAGAGAGAGAGAGAGAGAGAGAGAGAGAGAGAGAGAGAGAGAGACACACACGAAGCATGGAAGTAGAAAAACAAGCTTCAGTTGGGAATTTTGAGTGGAAAGCTGTAGATGGAAATAGCGGGAGGATGTTGAAACTATATTATTTAAAGTATGTTAGTTATTAGATATAGTTCTTCATCATTTAAACTTGTGAAATACAACTGTAGTTATATTAATATTTGACAAAATACTGACTCCGAGTATCCCTTCAACCCTAGTCGTAATAATAGAACATGCTCACAGACTATCTAAGGTGTAGTGAACTACTCTTGTGTAGCTTGTTAGCAAAATAAAATAAAATGTATATTCTGTATTTTTTTGCGAGTGATGACCGCATACAGGGTCAAGAGACGATGTCCATATGCATGCGGCCACTCTGCGGGCCGAGGTGGTGTTGCAGCACGATGGCTGCCGCTCCACTGTTTCTTCCCGTGGAGATAATATTGGTGTGCACAGGTGTGTGAGAGGGTAAATGGGTGGGAGGGTAATGGGGAAGGGGACCAGATGGCAAAGGTGTGCATGTATGTGTGGCTATGTGTGTGCTTTTTTATGTGTGTGTTTGTGTGTGTGTGTGTGTGTGTGTGTGTGTGTGTGTGTGTGTGTGTGTGTGTGTGTGTGTGTGTGTGTGTGTGTGTGTGTGTGTGTGTGTGTGTGTGTGTGTCTGTGTGTGGGATAGTGTGTGCCTTTGTATCTGTGTGTGCATCTGTGTGTGTTTGAGTGTGTGTGTTGTTTAGTTCATTTCTTTTTTTGTGAGGAGAGAAAAAACGCAAAAAGAAAGAGAATGGAAATGTGGATCCAGGAG
Organism: Gadus morhua; assembly: GCF_902167405.1. NCBI lineage: Eukaryota > Metazoa > Chordata > Actinopteri > Gadiformes > Gadidae > Gadus > Gadus morhua. The sequence continues at coordinate 24,735,675 of NC_044063.1, forward strand.
ATCTAGAAGTGGAGGAAAGGGAGGGGTAGATCAAGGAGTTGATAACTCCCTCATTTGCATAACTGAAGGAGTTCCTTGCATACAATTTTTGCAAGTTGTCAAACATGAAGGATGTTTTTTTGGAAGAACAGAAGGCCTAACAGTTCCCTCCACCAAATAAAAACAGTAAAAAAGTGATATTCCGATATAAAGTATGTGTAATGAGATCCATTGTATGCTTTAAGTTAGACGACCATCCCAGTAGAGAGTGGCTACCCATTCAATGTGTTTTGAATTCTCTGCTATCTGACGCAGAATATCCAAAGGTTTCCAAATATACAACAACAGCAGTAGAGACGTACACTGATGCATTTAGTTCTGTTACCATCAAAACATTTCAAATTAATTTCTGAATGTCCGCAAGCATTTATCTGCCAATGAAAGTATTTTAATATATTTATGGTTTGTAATCTTGCCACCATTGACTTCGAGACCTAAATAAAGGATGAATTAAAATAGATGAAATGAAATAGAAATTATTAATTGTATTATTATTATTGGTTTTGCATGGAACAAGATGTATTCAAGATGTATTTGAAGGACATATTAGAAGAGAGGCTTTAGGCTGATGGACTGATAATCAATTACCGCCCTCAGGCTCTCTTCCTCAATGCAAACCTCAAGAGGGAAAGCAATACTTTGCAGGATAATATCGTCAGCACGCCTGCAGTTCAGTCCAAACCCAAAAAGCCCTACGAACACCACGCTGAAAGTCAAATGTGTACATTTAATCCTAGCCTACATGCACCCCTGCAGTGCCATTGCAACGGGGAGGGGGGGTGATGTTGTATATCATCATCACATCGCATATGGTCTCTTAAATTATTGGACCCCGGCATAAAGGAGCTATATCTAATACATGTACTGTGCTAAATAATAATACAATTACCATGATATGTTACTGGCCATTACTGGCTTGTCCGACAGTAATGCCTCAACCAGTAATTTCTGCATCGAAATGACCGTTCCGGGTCGGCAAGTTTGTTTCTGTTTCGGACTGTGTCCAAATAATTATTACTATTGAAAATCAAAACTTTCCAAATATGTGGCTTCTTGATTATTATTAACTGCAACCACTGAGATAAAAGTGACTTTCATAACTCATACGTAGATGTAGCTATCTGAAAAATGCAGACCAAACAAACGGTTATTGCTACCGCAAACACTGTGGCAGCTCTGGGCTGGCAGCCCAGTAAACTACTGAGTCAAATCGAGTGTGTTTAAGAATAACCCCTCGCAGAGTTAACTTTGCAGCTGGTAAAGAGAGACACTCTGGCTTTGAAGTTTTGAGCTTGTTTTCATCCCCCCTACTGAGATTTTTGACCCCCCCCCCCCCTCTCTCTCTCTCTCTCTCTCTCTCTCTCTCTCTCTCTCTCTCTCTCTCTCTCTCTCTCTCTCTCTCTCTCTCTCTCTCTCTCTCTCTCTCTTTCTCTCTCACACTCATTAAAATCATTTCTCAGGGTCAGGTCCTTTGTGAGACATCGTTATTTTTGTCCATCTCTCCCTTCTTCTTTTCTCTCTGTATGTGTGCGTACATCTGTGTATTTTATTTTCGATTCAATCAATCTTTGGGGGTGGTGAGGGGAATGGGGGGAACGGACATTATCATTTTCAATATCTGGAGCATTAACTTCCTGACCACAGGGGAGCAGGCTGGCCCATCCCCTCTGGCTGATGCTGGACAGCATTATCCAGGAATACTAATCATTCACGGAGCACACCGCCACAATGAGTGCAAGACCGGAATCCAGATAGCAAAAACCTCATGGTACAAGACGGCCAGAGAATCCTCCACAGCCTTTGTCCTCCAGACCGTTTTATTTTTTTATTCAGGGAATGGTGATTTTCTTTTTCTTTCTCTCCCCACCATGTTTCTTATCTGGCCCATGGCATCTGATGGAGCGAGGTCAACAAGAATATATAAGGCTGTTCGTTGTGGACAAAAATAAAATAATACATTGCTGATTTGTGATATGATATATTTTTGGTGCACACAATGTCCTGGAAGTGCATGTCCCACACGCTTTCTCCCGAAGGTACCAGAATGTCATCTGGCTGGCGGCGGAGTCGCCCGCTTCCTCAATTCATCCGGAGCCAACGCAGCGGCCCCGGCAGGCTCAGCTCGGAATGGATTGCCTGCCATGTCGTTCCTATCTCCGTCATATGAACTAAATCGTGCTTATTTGTCCCCATTCTTTCCCCTCCTTTTATTGTTGCCTCTATCAATGCAGAAGCCAGCTCCGCACTTTTGTCCTTTAAAAAAAATATACTTTTTTTTCTCCAACCACCCCCCCACTATGATCCTCAGATATGGACCACAGTGGAGAACCTATAGGGTCCTATTAACGCCACACGTGCCAAAGGATTTGCTGGTAAGGTGCCAAACAATTATGAGTTCACAGTGGGTGGGTACAGAAGGTCATGCACCTATGTGATATTAAGTGAAAGGAAGACAAAGCACAGAGAGGAACATCCGAAATGCATTAGGTCATTACTCCAACCCCAAACCCGCAATCTTCATCCGTAATCAATCCTGATTGATTGCATTTTGATTGACTGATTTAATGATTTATTGGAATGACAGCAGTTAAAATATAGGTATTGTTCATCTTAATTTACCTTTTGTTTGAGACGAGGCACAAATCAAGTCCAATTCAAATTCAATCCACGTCCATGCAGAGTTATGAACCCTGACTGAGAGTGGCCGGCCATCTTGTGTGCATCACTAAACATGCCTCCCGTCCCTCCTCCCTGCCCTCCTCCATCCTTGTTTGTAGGAGATGGAGCCGGAACAGGCAGATGATGGATACCTTCCCTCTCCCTCCGCCCTTGGGTCCCAAAAAAAAGGTCATCATCCCCTTGAGCTGAGCAGAGCGGATTCCTCCTCCTCCTCCTTCCTCATCCTTCAGCGCCGGGCCGGGAGGGCCAGGGCACCGAGAGAGGCTGCCGCGCCGACCCTCCTCAGCACAAACGCTCGTAAACTGTGGCTGACAAGCACCAAGAGGCTCCAACACGGAGGGCCCAACACACAGCAGGTGATGACGTTAACCCCTGCTGATAGATGGGGGGCTTCACTATGGTGGGGTGGCCCCAACGGGCAGATATGGGAGGTGTGAATTGGTAGGGGAGAGGAAAGGCCTGACACCTTTTCTTCTTTTGAGGTGATATTAGTGCGGCTGGGGGCCGGGCGGGCCGAGGTGTGATGTCATAGGATAGGGATAACAATAAAGAAACAGAGACGCCGACACCTGACAGCTGCAAGGAGGAAAAACTTAGGAGCATCGTTTAACCATGCCATATCAAATCAGGTAATATCATGTGAACACACTATTATTATTGTTATTATTATTACACGCTATTAAAGTGTAATTCCAGCGAAAATTTAACCCAGGGTCTTGCATACCCATCAAATAAGCCTTCCAGATACTTTTTTCATCGAAAATCGAGTATAGAGTTTGCCCGGCGCAATGTTTGGCTTCTATTACATTGGTTAGGGGCACCGCGAACGCATCTAAGGCCCCGTCCACACGAAGCCGAAACGGGCGAAACCGTTACGGTTTCGATCTATCAAAACAAATCTATCAAACAGCTCTTCTATGATGGCGAACTAGATTCTCAATAAATAATGGCTTAGCAACCCAACAAGGGACATGATATGCTGCAGAACGATTACAAGCTTGTAGTCCGCCATCATCTTTTTTGTTGTGATTTCTGAGACTCCGCGGGCTTAAGAGCCATTGGCTAGGAGGTCGAGGGGTGGGGCGATGACGTCATGGTTTGCGGTTTCAGTCGGTTTCAGGCGTCCACACGAAACCAAAACGAAACCGGGTAGATTTGAAACCACCTCCGAGGGTGGTTTCAGAAGTTTGCGGTTTCGGTCAGCGGATTCGCCGGCTTCGTGTGGACGGAAGGCCGAACCGTACAAGACCTTTGCGGTTTCGCCATGAAATCGGCTTCGTGTGGACGGGGCCTAAATCTGCATTTTTTAACCACTAATATTGCTCTAAATAGCACCAAACCTCTGCAGTAGCATGATTAGGGTTCATACACCTGAAACAAAGCATCAATAACCTAGTTTGCATACCGGGAGTTTATTAAAAAATACAGTTTTCCTACTATTTTGAGCAATATTAGTGTTTAAAAAATGCCGATACATGCCAAAACAAAGACCCTGGGTTAAATTTTCGCTGGAATTACATTTTGACCTGAATAACATCCCTTTCAAATGATCTTCCCCGAGACATCGAATGATTTGGTTGGTATCTTCTCTTGTGGAATTGTGTGTGCGGTACCAATGACATATTGATTATAATGTCATGCTATATTCTGTGTGAGCTGTGTGTTCTGGGCTGTGTGTGTGTGTGTGTGTGTGTGTGTGTGTGTGTGTGTGTGTGTGTGTGTGTGTGTGTGCGTGTGTGTGTGTGTGTGTGTGTGTGTGTGTGTGTGTGTGTGTGTGTGTGTGTGTGTGTGTGTGTGCGTGCGTGCGTGCATGCGTGTGTGTGTGTGTGTGTGTGTCTGGGAGGGTCATCATTTGAAAGTTTGGGGTTATGTCTTTGTATTTTCTCCTTATCAGTCATCATCAGAGGCTCATTTCAACCTTGACCGCTCCGAGTACGCAGAACTGACACGCTATGTTAATTGATTGTTTGTTGGCCTCAGTGCTTGTTGGCTTTCCACTGGCCTGTTTATGCTATGCCCTCATGCCCTCTAATGCAAAGCAGCTGCATGGTTGAGGAGGCGGTCACACTTTAAAAACTAGAAAATGACCGGGGTTGGATGTTTGTTGGAGAAGTGTGGAAGCACCTTAAGGCATAATAGTAGTAGTGGTAGTTGAAGAAGTAGTAGTGGTAGTGGTAGTAGTTGAGGTAGTAGTAGTAGCAGTAGCAGTAGTATACATAGTTGTGGTAGAATCTAATCAAAATGTTTGTGATTGTATTCACGAAGACTGGCTTGGCAGGCATAACATTATAAATGAAATTCACCGTCTAAGTCCTCCTGTCTAATTTTCAGTTTTACATGATAAAGCATTCACGTTATGAACAGGGATGCCTCACTTTGTCTTTATTGAGACAGGACTTCGCCTGTTCAATTCGGGTTGAGATCCATGCCGTTTGCTTCTGGTATGTCTGTGGCTACTGTGAAATACTTGTGGGAAAAAAAGTGTGATTTGTTATACAAAGTCCGAAATAAAAGGTTGTAAAAACAGTTTTACACTCGGCCGAGTGTTTATAAGGTCAAACAGTCACTCAGGACTTTTTATGATGAGATTTTGTGAAAAACGGTCAAAGAGTTGTGCAAACAAAGGCTGAATGGATGCCATAGCGATACGCCCACAGACAATCTCCTCTACCGAGATGCTGACCTCAAATACGTCAAACATTTTTTTCATACCACACCTTTCCTCCAAAGACTTTCAATCTCCCCCTTATTTTATTTTATGTATTGTCAAAAAAGAAGACCTTTAAGACTTTTTAATGGGAATTTCCAACCACAGCATGAAAACCACACTCTTTCCTCACAATGTTTCCTTTATAAAACAGCCTTTGGGGGGGGGCTGTAAATCTGTAATAGGAAATCATAAAAAGCTCAAGTAGGTCCAGTTAAAGATGTATCTGGAGTAGCCTATCTATGAGGCTTACTATCGGCTATTTGGCAACCATAAATCCACAATGATAAAATAACTATTGAATCATTACTGGTTGACGTATTTGCACAGATGTTCATACTAAAATCTTACACTCAATAAGTGAAAGCCCTTCCTGATATACTGATCATTATTGTTGTCGTAGTACCTGTGGAATTGAATGATTTGTTTGACTAATACATAGAATGAATCAACACTGATAAAACACTAGCTTTCTAGTAGTGTGATTCCTCTTGCCTACTGTTAGTCCTCGCATCAAGGTCATTGCTTATCTTTGAATTAAAGCAGCATTTAAAATCCGAGAGCCTTCCAACTTGGTAATGAGAACGAATGAAGAGATTGTCTCTGCCATTTATATAATCTTTTCGGACCATTTATTTTTATTGCACAAGCCTTGGCATATAGCTAATGTCGTTATCATATTTCTGCTCAAACCTGTAAATGACGAACAACGCTGTGTGGACCGGACACAAAGGATGTTATTGTTGAAATTATTCAACCATGATAAAAGGAAGACTGCAGTGGACTTGAGTTAGTCAATCTAATGTTCTTTGTGTTTAAGGGTGGGAAGACACGATGCTCGGTCTCAGATAGAAAGGGGGTTGTCTGACTCTGAACCCATTGCATTGATGTCATATTTTCCCGGGCAGTGGGAGCACCTCTGCACAAATTGACTGCAAAAGGCCACGGTGGGGCTCCTACAGAGCATCTGTATGCATAGTGTTGGACAGCTCGCACAGCATTCATCATATTCCCCCAATCTGTCCTGTGTGTGGTAGCCTACAGCTAATGTTTACAAATGCATGAATGTAAAGGCATGCTCTGTATGCAGGCCAGCTAAGTGTGTTGTGGGGAAGGGGGGGGGGGGGGGGGCACAGACACAAGTAGAGTGACAGGGGCAGACAGGGAATGAATAACAAACAAAAATAAAATTTGATAACGCTTCACAAAAGACTCAACGTCGCCACATTCAATCAATCATGGCTAACTCTTGACTTGATCTGCTTCCTCATCAAGGAGTTGGAGAGGTAAAGATTGGTGTCAGGGAAGGTCCAGATATTATTACCTCCACGTCACTATTGGTCCCTCACCACTGACCAAACAGTGCAGGATTGAAAACCCATTCCAGTTTTCTTCTTTTCCATAATTACTTAATAATGGAATGTCACCATATGATATATAATAGTGTGTTTGCTTCCACCCAGACTAAAATGAAATGAACCGTAGCTGTGGAATCGGAAGTGCATTCCTACAAGTTAAATCAATTGGGAAAACGACCGCCATAGTTATGACTTCATCTGAAATATGAACTTCATAGTCCTTTACCTAAGCTCAGTCACAGAGGACCAGCATCATATAACATCCCCCAACCAAGGGCCTGGATATGCAGAGGAGGTGAGCAGGGCAAACATAAGTAGAACCAACCAATCAAACCAAACTTTAAATAAGATATTGGTAGGGACAATCCTTTCTTTCCCAAAGTTGGTCGGCCACACATTGCATGCACGCAAAACATAAGAAAAATAAAATAACTAAAATAGTCCGCAAGGGGGAGGGGGGATATCAATATCGCAAGACATTTCGGGAGGCTCAAGGAGGTGGGTAATATTAAGTTTGAGCAACAAAGTGTAAAGAAATTTCGGGAGGCTCATGGAGGAGAGTAATATTGCATTTGAGCTGCAAAGTGTCGTCTTGTGGTGGACTAATAGACACCATACTGTGTTATTGACATGTTATAGGGACACTGGGCACGCTGTCTCTTTAATATCATGTGTGTGTTGATATGCCGGTCAGCGCGATGTTTGAACTTAATGCTTATATGACAAAATGAACGACCTGCCGTTGCTTGTCGACGTGAGAAATTGTCTCTTTACTTCTTTTATCTCAATTTCTACAGTCTATAGACAGAATGTCTTACCTGGGAGTTTGTTGACGGCGACGCCGTTAAAACAGACGGAACGGGGGAGGGGGAATAACAAAATCGGGTACGCTTAGCTCGTGAGGTAGAGCAGTTGTCTTGTAACCGAAAGGTTGGTAGTTCGATCCCCAGCACCTCCTCGCTGAGTGTTGATGTGTCCCTGAGCAAGACACTAAACCCTAACTGCTCCTGACGAGCTGGCTGTCGCCTTGCATGGTTGACTCTGCCGTTGGTGTGTCAATGTGTGTATTAACCGATGTAAGTCGCTTTGGTTAAAAGCGTTGTTTTTCAAAGTGTGTGTGTGTGCGTATGTGTATGAGGGGCCGTCTGGGACAGAATTAATACTTGGTCTTACACACACTTTTATAATCTTACATTATATACATCAGTATACTCATACACACATACTATTATACTCCCTTTACATGTATATATGAGAGTGGTGAGCGGTGTATGTATTGTATGTGAGAGAATAGTAGTGTATGTGAGAGAGTATAGTAGTGTGTGAGAGAGCATATAGTAGTTGGGTATGTGAAAGAGTATAATGGTGTATGTGAGAGAGAATAGTAGTGTATGTGAGAGAGTATAATAGTGTATGTGAGAGAGTATAGTCATTTATGCAAGAGAATATAATCAGTCCCTCCAGGATTTCGCAGGTCTTTTTTGAAATTGTTGCGGTCTAAAATGCCTGATGATGCGTGAGCTTTTCCAAAAAGTTGCCATGAAAGTTGCCATGTTTTTTAGGTTTTTGTTGCGATTACAGTGCGAGAGGAAGTAAAAGTTGCGATAAAAGTTGCGATTTTCCTGGTGTTAAATACTAAGTTATTACTGCAATGTTCCCAGAGTAATTTGTTAAATATTAAGTTATTACTGAAAAAAACATTAATTAAAAAAAGAAGAACACTGAGAAATGGTCCCATGAATAATTTATCTTGATTCTTTCCGCGATGGCAATTGACTTGGATGCAACAGCCTGTGTCATAGCGATCGGCCTCGTCGTCTGACGTCCTGCATGCAGTTCTGCAGTTCTTTAGTTATGTTTGTCGACGTCAGTTCAAGACGATGCCATTGATTGGTCAAATTTGCGGGAAAGTTGCGATGGTTGGATAAAATTGCGACACTGCCCTGAATTTGCGGTGATTGGTTGATGTTGCGTTGAAGTTGCAAATCGCAACATTGCGAAATCCTGGAGGGTCTACCATAGACATCATGGAATATCGATATTGCATCTCGATAGACATCATCTATATGATGTCTATGGTCTGTACAGTAGTGTGTGTGAGAGAGATTGACTGAAACGGAAGTGAGCTTGATTCCTCAGTTCCTGATTGGCCGAAAGAAGAGGCGGTAGCTTCTGGAGCTGAAACTACTGCCCTGTCATTTCACTCTGGAATTTCCAGCGATTTTGTTATGCTGCGTTCGCACCAAAAAATTATTTGGTCGCTTGTTCGCATGGTCTCCTGAGTTTGACAGAGGCTTCTTCTTGTGACCGCCAATTCATTCTAAACCCTAGCCAGTCTCTACGTGTTGTGGAACTACCAGAGACAGTCGATTCATGAGTGCAGTGTATGTCTGCGTTCACGCGTGCTGTGTGTGAGCTGCATGCTGCTTGGCACATGCACACTGACCAACTTCAGTAATTTGTCCGACAGGCCTGCTATTATATACTAGTAAGACGTGAGATATTCCTCATGAAAGGATGTTGCTGGTTACAGTGGAATAAAGGTAGAGACAAGCATTTCCACATGTCCCTCATGTGACAGTTAATTCAGCATCATTATGTTCAGGCAGATAAGTTTCATATTTTATCATGATCACAGAAAACCACACAGTTCTGCTTTTAGTCCTGCTGCTTTCATTCGATTGAATGCGGCTCTTTCTATAGTTTGCCGTGGCCTATTGGAAAACAAAAATGTATTACAGTCTGAATAAAATGTGAAAGCTGACTCTTTGTTGTCTAATACTCGAGATAGCCTAATTGTGTGTGAGGGTGAATTGAGTGTTTTGTGTGTGTGTGTGTGTGTGTGTGTGTGTGTGTGTGTGTGTGTGTGTGTGTGTGTGTGTGTGTGTGTGTGTGTGTGTGTGTGTGTGTGTGTGTGTGTGCGTGCGTGTCTGTGTGTGCGTGTGCATGTGCGCGTGTACATTTGCGAATTAGTGTGCATGTGTCATATCTGTGGAGAACATACGATGGATGTCAGGGCCACTGATTCGGATCTAGTAATTTCACACTCAAATGGACACTCAATATGCTATAACAGACTGAGGTCTCGTCCCATTGTGGCTAACCTCCCGACCCAAAGTCCAACGGCAGACCCCCCAGCCACACTCAGAAGGTCTATTATTATCCCTAGAATCTCAAACTCTAATTAGTTATGAAAGAAGATAACTATGGTCATAAAGAATGGGAATATGCTACCCTATAAACATAAACTACACATCAATCTGGACTGGTGCTACCAAACAAATTGGTTGCGGAGGGGAGCGTTTTTGCAATTTAAATCACTGAAGTCTTGTTACAAATAAACAACACATTTAATTATGTTGAGCGCTATAAAATAAGCAGTTTACTTTCCATTTTTGCAACAGAGGTTTTCAGAGCTCAGGGAGAAGGAGCCTTCAAACCCTGCCTCTCCTTTCTGCAGGCCTCCAGTATATCTATCATGTTCCTCTTTCCCTCGGTTGTTGTCTGCCTGCCTTGCCCTTTCTTTCCCTCTTTCTGTCTCTCCCTCTTCCTGTCTCTCTCTCCCTCCCACCCACCCTCCCCCCTCCCCCCCTCCCTCCGTCTCCTCTGTTCATTTCAAGGTGGCATTGCCCCTCCCTCCCCCACCCCAACGACCCCCCCCCCCCCCCCTTTCACATGCACACACACACGCACACACACTTTCCCCCATTTCCTCGAACACACACATTCCCACTCCCCGACCCCCCCCCCCCCCACACACACACACACACACTGCACTCCAGCTGCCCTTGAGGCTGTATGATCTCATCTGGGGAGACACAGTCAGCCGCCTATAAAGGGTGGAAGAAAGGCAAGCGCTGAGGACGAAGAGCAAGAAAGGCAGAGGAGGCGGAGTAGTGTGTGGGTTTGTGTGTGTTGGGGGGGGGGGGGGGGGGGGGGGGTTACAGGAAACCAAATCCCATTGCAGTGTGAAATAATGGAGTACTCCCTCACCACTACCACCACCACCTCCATTTATTGCCTCTGCATGGCGTCCGATCTGAGATCTGTGCTGCGGGGGTGTCACATGCTGGGGCTGAAGGGCTGGGGAGGGGGGGCTGCTGAGATTTACAATCGGGGGGGGGGGGGGGGGGGGGGGTGATGAAGGAGGGTACGTTTGATCCACTTCTATTAGAAATCCAGTGTGGATACACCACCTAGCAAGACTGTCCATGGTGTGTGTGTTTGAGTGCATGCATGTGTTAGCGTGCATTTGTGTGCACACTTTGTGTGTGTGCACCTTTCTATGCACACATGTGTGTGTGTGTGAGTGTAAGAGTGTGTTTGGGCCTGCCTGCATGTGTGTACATGTGTGTGTGTTTCTGGGCCTGACTGCATTTGTGTGTGTGTGTGTGTGTGTGTGTGTGTGTGTGTGTGTGTGTGTGTGTGTGTGTGTGTGTGTGTGTGTGTGTGTGTGTGTGTGTGTGTGTGTGCATGTTGGGGAATCATGCTGACGGCTACCTTTTGGCCTGGTTAGTTTATTTATTTTTACGAACTACAACAAGGCTTATTTCATGTGTTTTATAGGCTCTCGTATTTCGACTTCTTTGTATTACTAACATGTGTTTCACAGAAATGTCTCTGATCCGCCCCAGAACCATTGACGAACTCAGTGGATGTGTATCCATTGATTGATTAATTATGGCCCAATTCATCTTTGGACTTGTACTTACTTGCTGATGTACAGAACATGAGCTTTAATGCAAGATCATTTTAGTGACAAATTATTAATAAAATATACAAAAAGAATGTTATACATATAGAATATATTATTTTCCATTCGGGACCAAGTTTGAGGCAGGCTGAATTTAGATATTTTTTTAAAGATGTCTGAGCAGAGCTGGATGACGAGCTCTGATGAAATTATCTGAGACAGAGATTCCCTGTAGAAAACAGATAATGAGGAGAGAGCTTTTTACTTATGCACAGGGCTTCGAGTGTGAAAGAACGCAGGGCAGTGAGAGGCACCTTTAATCATTCAACGCCTTCTGGAGTCACAAAAAGCCTGTGTGTGTTTTTGTGTCTGGGTGCGTGTTTATGCGAATGTGTGTGTGTACGCACTTGCGTGCGTGTATGTGTGTGTGTGTGTGTGTGTGTGTGTGTGTGTGTGTGTGTGTGTGTGTGTGTGTGTGTGTGTGCGCAAGTGCATGTGTTTATGAGCGCATGCATGCATTCATGTTAATGTGCATGTGTTTATAAGTCGGACCCCATTGCCTCGGTCTAGAGACTGCTCTAGAGAGATCCATGATTCATAACCCGGTTTAGCTGCTGCGCTAAAACAAATCTGTGTGAGCAATAGCAGCAGGTTAGGCATTAGCCAACTGTGCTAGAAGCTCGGATGTTTCTGACGATGATCTCTGCCCCACTCCGCCATCGACATGAGATAGAGCCACCTACCCTCTCCTCTCCTGAAGCTAGGTTTTGTCATTTGGGGTCCAGAACCCCTTAAGGCTAACCAATCTGACTGAACTAATGCGCTCAACCCAGTGGTTCAGAGTCTGCATGGACAGTGAGCCCCTATGTGCATAGATAAAATAGCCGGCTGCTGGAGGGATAGGCAGTCAGCAGAACAAGCTTGAAGTCATTTGGAGTCATGGGATGCAAATTGTCATGACTGGCCTTGTTGATGGACCGTTTCAGTCGACTATCGGTGAAGGAGGGTATAGGTTGGAGCCATAGTGCCCATCAGGAAGCTAATTTAATGCTTAACCAAGTTTGTTCATCCGTCCGAAATGAAGATAGATGTGGGTGAAGATGAAGGTGCACTGCTTCCCAGCTTCCAAATCATGCACAGGGCATGCTATCTGCCATACGAAAAACAAAATGTGCATTTCAATCCATGGCCAAGCTTATTACGGTTATGAAATCCGATCATGTATAGAGCCAATGACATTAAGGGCTGGTCTCGGAGGCCAAGTGCTGTCAAAGTCAAGACTTTCATCTCCAGTCAGAGTGAGAGATGGAGGTATATGGGGAGGCTTAGGAATGAAAATAGGAGGCTCTGAGTCATACTGAGAAAGCACATTCATTTGAAGTTTTCGATGTATACCATCACTTTCACCCTGTGCCTCATTATTTTCACCCTTTCTCCTTCTTCAGTCTACTTTTTCTGCTCTTCTCTTCTGGCTCCGGGGATACTCTTTGATGTCTTTCGAAATCGATCAGAGCATTTCAGAGTCTGAGCCATTGATAATGGCATGAATCAATATCACACCTCATCAATAAATGCTGGGTATTTAGGAGAGGGGGGGGGGGGTTATGGCTTCTTCTGTTAAGTCTTCTTCTTGGGGATGATTCTCAGAGTGCTCCACAACAATGTGGATAGATAAGAAGCCGTGTTTCGCAGCAGCGTAATCACTGGGAGGCGTCTCTGTGTTTCGGTCTGATAGTGGGTTGTTAAAACGCCATCTCTAAAAGCATTCTGGATCCAGATGCATTGTGAATGTTTGATAGGGAATATTTTTTATGAAAAAGGAAGGCAGGGGGGAAGGGAGATGGGAGTTACAGAGATAGGGAGGAACACCAAGAGGTTGGGTGAGAACTTAGCTTTTCACCAATGTCGCACACGAATATTCACTTACATTTGGAGCATTTCCTACGCCCGCATTTGGGCTGTGAAGGTAAGCTACTTAAAAATCAGACTTGCAGTGAGCCCAAGATGTCCTAAATTCATAACCCCTCTATAAGAGCAAGAGTGAGCCTGTAGTTAAAATTACATTTCATATTTTATAATGCTCTTGATATCTCGATTTTTTTTAAAAAAACGTTATTTTACATTTCTTGGGTTACATATCACCTTTCGGTCATTACCTTTATAACAAGACAAGTTTGTCATGGACCCCTGAACTCTCCCGATGGAAGGTAATCCATTAGTAACCAAATATGTCTTATCTATTGTTTATCCAACTCATGCTAGGTATATTTTTAAGTTGGAAGGAATGCTGAAAAAACATACAATTGCCAATGTCTGTTGGGCACGATACGGTCAAAATAGAATAATAACATAAAAGAACAGTTATCCATTAAAATTATTCATATTTGCACCACATAAATTGTGCCCCGAAATATTTTTTTTTGTGTTTATTGAAGGCCAAAAAAGCTATTTGCATTTGTGAAAGTCTTGACCGTCTTTGTCGGCAGAACATTAATAGATCTGGACAGAAAAAAAGCAGTAACAATAATAAACCTAGGCATAAGTATAACAAGCAGTATGTCTGACACCTTTCCAGCAGACGATTGTCGTTGCATAACTAAATATTATTTATATGCTGACTAAAGTGGATAAATGGTTTGATGTAAATTGGATGAGATGCTAGATTTGATTATCTTGAGCAAGCCTGCCATCTTTGAGGTCTTTACCTCATATATTTATTTCATCAAGACAAGTCATGTGTATTTATATAGGCTGTGATCACAGTTACCCTCCCATGTGCTGCACGGGCACACGTTCCCCTGCGGAGCTATACAGCCCCGGGCAATCACACGATTGTGAGGTAAGGCCAAAGCCCTGACAGAACAGGAAGAAACCTTAGGCGCCAAGTAAGTCTGGATTGTTATGGTATAGGATATTCAATGTTAGGCTAGTTATTATTGCAGTATTGTAGCCATGTTATGACATCAACGCCAACATCTTTCACAAAGATAAATAGGATAAATAATTGTTCCAAATGGCAGGGGTAACGTTCAGGTGTAAGGTTAAATATTGTTGAAGATTACAAAGTTCAATCTAAGTGGTTCAAGTTAGTTGTAAGAATTAAGAGCAGTAGTTGGTGGTCCATTTGTTGTGAAGGCCAAAGCCTTCCTCCAGCCAGTGAGTGAAATGCTCTGTGCGAATATCTGTTCAGGTTGTCTGGGAATTCCTAACTTCCTGATTTGATTTGAGAACCTTAGCTAAATTTCTGACCAATCAGGGCATCTCTACCCTGATTGGTTTAGATAATTATTCTTGCCTGTCAATCATATGTGTGCACTGCGTTATCATAGCCCCATCACAGCGGCGTCAACACTTCACGATGGCGGAGAAACGTAGGAAGGGAGAGAGGGCTTCGTAAAAACAGAAGCTTCAAGGTCAGTACCAGAACAGTTGTTATTTTATTTGTAATAAACTGGATATCTCCGTTGTGGCTATAAGCCATTTTATCGAATAAGAGGTTCATCAGTATACAATAACAGGTCGTTATTATGATAGGTACTAATGTAGTGGATAACACCCTTAAAATAATGAGTTCAGATCGTGACAAAAGTGCGCTGCCTGCTTAATGCAAGTTATGATGTATATGTGTTTTTATCCATAACCTCTTAACAAAATACTTAAACGACACACAGCACAACCACCTGCAGCTCAACATCAGTTAGACCAAGGGGATGGTTGGGGACCTGAGTAGATATGGGTCTCCTGCTGCACCCCTCTCCAACCGGGGTCCGGATGTAGACATTGTTCAGGTCAGAAGTACCTGGGAGTCTGCTCAACAACAGGCACGACAGGACAGTCAAGCTCCTATCCTTCAGCGTCTGCTGCGCCATGCTGCTGATGCTCTGTGAGCCTGTGATGGCCAGCGGCCTCTTCCACGCTGGGGTGTGATTGGGCAGCAGCAAGAGGGCGGTGGGCTCCAACAGACTCACTGATCAGAAGCCTCTGTTCCGGGGGTGGACCTGGACCTGCGGGCACCCGTGACAAAGAAGAGGATGCTGTGCAAACGTCCTCTCTATCCGTGACAATGACTCCCTCCCGCTCCACGGACCGCTGCCTGAACAGAGGAGTACGTTCAGCCACAGACTCTGGGCAGTGAGCAGTTCCAAGGAGCACCGCAGGAAGTCCTTCGTTCCTGTGGCCACTGAACTCTTTAACTCCGCTCAATAGCAGACATGAGGGAGTCCCTCTGATATCTGTAGTCCGTTGAACCCAGCCATTTGACTTATTTATCATATCCAGATGACCTGATCAATATGGCTGCAGTATTCTTCAGGCACTTTACTTTCTTTATGATCACTTACTTTACTTAGCTACAGTTGTATATTTTCATTTTTTGCTAAAGCATATTTTATTACATTATATTGTTGTTTGGATGCATATTTGATCAATAATCAATATTTCAATTGATGCTGTTTTTGTTTTTAGAATGATAGTTCTGTTTATACATTCACTTCACCTCATTGGACACCAGATGTTTAGATGTCAATCCATCTAAAGATGAAAGTGTTCATCTTTAGTGATGAGTATTTGACACATCACGGATAGGTCAGAGGTATTGCAGGAGAAGAGAAACAGAAATAGTGTAACCTTGGAACAATTACAGCTTTTGGACGCATTTCATGGCATCCTATTTAACCCACAGTAATACTGAGCTATACATTGTATGAAAGCTTTGAGGATGTATTTCGACAGTAAGTTTGACAAATGCAGTCATTGTTAGTCCATCTGGATGAAAGCCTCTATTAAGTGCCATAATGTGATGTTGTGTAATGTAATGTTTTGCATTTGTGTGTGTGCACGTGTGTGCATGTGTAATGCATGTGTGTGCGCTCCCTAGGGGTTTGTACATCTCCTGTTGCTATCTGTGTCCCCTCCCAGTGAAAGGTTCACAAAAAACCTGCTGTGTTTGTTGGCCCTCTCAATAAATTATATGCACACACATACACACAAACACATGCACACTGATAAACGAGTGCCGCCACACACACACACACACACACACACACACACACACACACACACACACACACACACACACACACACACACACACACACACACACACACACACACACACGCATACATGCAAGTCCCACCCAACCCCCCAGCAGCTCAGAGCACTTGCTGGTTGGTAGTTGGCCATCTGTGTGACCGATTATAAATGACTGATTATGGGTCCCTCCGTCACACCCGCATTCAACCTGGGTTCTTGCCAAGGTATGTCTGTCTGTGTGGGTGTGCGTGCGTTTTGGAAGGCTGGAGTGCTGGCAGAAAAAGAGTTTGCATGTAACTGCATTGTTTGTGCTCATGCACATGCAGGTGTGTGTGTGTGTGTGTGTGTGTGTGTGTGTGTGTGTGTGTGTGTGTGTGTGTGTGTGTGTGTGTGTGTGTGTGTGTGTGCGTGCGTGCGTGCGTGCGTGCGTGCGTGTGTGCGTGCGTGCGTGCGTGCGTGCGTGCGTGCGTGCGTGTGTTTGCACGTCTCTCACTCCATCTGTTTGCAGAGATCTTTACAGTATTTAAGAAATGAAAGGAGAAGGGTGGGGTTCGGGGCGTGTATTCCCGTTCTCTAGCTCTGAGTATGAGGGGGATGGAGGGATGGGGGGGAGAAAGAGAATGAACAGCACATATCTGCAGGTATTGATTTACATTCTGCTGGGGGCCCAACAGGAAATGGATCTGGTCGTCTCTGCTGCATACCAATGCTGTGGGCTACATGAATGCACACACGTACGCCGTACGCTTGCACGCACGCATACACGTACACACACACAAGTACACCCACACACACACACACACAGGTTTGTTAGATTCCAAAATACAGTGGAAATTTTCCTCAACATGCTCATTAATTTAGAGGCCAATACAGTCAGTGTATTCTCGCCTCCCTTGCCAAAAAATTTAGATAAGAGGTTTATTATGGCTTATTGATGTTTATATTTATCCGCAGACGGGATCCTTTTACCCTGTTGTTGTTATGGCTTTATGCAGTCTACATTACTAACATTTTCACACGGCGTGGAATCATGAAATCACTTGGCCCCCCCAGATGTTGAAGTTGCGAATCAAATGCATGTTTACAAATATGAACATAAAATGTTGCTAAATTTGTGTATATTATAAATTGGTGCAATCCCTACCCAGACATAATTTTCCTGTGCATAACATGTAGAGGAAAATAACGCCCCCCCTTCCCTCCCCCCCGCTACACACACACACACCTGTATGCCATTCATTCTACACAACGGAAAAATACAAAGTGATTCTGGTTGCTGTCGATAGAAGTGCAATAATCCTTCACCTTCGGCATTGATTCTTTTCCTCGGTTTACAAGGATCAACCAAGATTAAAAAAAACTGACTTGTGTGTTTTTTTTGTAAGAATTGGATTCTCAAACACATTGAAGGGATTGCAGAGGCAAAAAATATTTTTTGCGAACATACTGGACACCGTATGTTATTTAAACTAAATGCTTGAAATATGCACACAAATATGGAGGATTAATTGCATTTCTGTGGCAGGTGTCCAGTTTCTCTAAAGCTCTAAAACAGGCACTAATGAATTGACAGTTGAATAATTATTTCTGAGCAGCTAAGCTGCACTATATACAGATGTTTTTGTCGTATAGCTTTTTATTACTTATACAATTGACAAGATCCATATGCATCACCATTTGTGTGTACGGCTATAGATTTAATTTTAAACTGCATTAAAATCTGTGATAAAATAAGAATCTAAACCCAGTTTGTTAAACCCTGTTTCATCATCTCCTGACACCAGGTGCAGGAGCTCCGAGAACATTAGGAACCACAAACCAAGCTACTCAATAAGCTAAACTAACTAGCTGGGTTCTGAGGATGTTTTCAGTATTGGTAATGGTGCATGCATTCATTTTAGTTTTTAATTTGAACTTTGGTGAATGCTTAATATACGTGAACATGTTTTATGTGCACTATTCTTTTAACATCACCTGTGTGTTCATTTTCTTTCAGCTCATCAACTTTTTCCATATGTGGGGCAAATGAAAATTCAGCGCCACCTCATAAAAATACAAATCCTTGGCATCCATGTTAAACACACCCTTCCATTTCCGTTGCCGTTCCAAAAACACCAATCAGGCCTTAAAACGAAACCTCCTACCGCTGGGCATTGAAATATTTCACTGACTGCCAACAAATGTTAAGAGCAGCTGAAAAAAGCGAGTACTACTTTGAAAAGAGAATAGAAAGAAATGAAAGATGTAACATATATAATATAGTAGGAGCCCTTCTTTGGGCCTATTTCATAACTTATATATCAGACGGCCAAATATGCATGCATGCGTGTTGATATAAATTGGAAATCATGAGAGGCATCACAACCTTTGGACAGATCCTAGAAATCGCGTCTATCTTACATTGAACCATGAAGTGAAACATTTCATAAAGCTGATCCGGTAGGCTATGATTAGGCTTCATGTCTCCCAGCCTCAGAATCACATGCTCTAGATGATCATTGCAAACTGAGGGTTGTAGTATCTTTGTAATGAAAACATTTTCACATAAAGAAACGGTTGGAGAGACGGCTAGCCATATGGAGAGATACATGCGTCCCCGCAATGCAACAGAACCAAAAGGAGCCCTCACACCCCCTCATCTCCATATCTCAGGAGATATGGAGATATCGCTCCCTTACATTCAAATAAGGATATTGAATTCCTTTGCCCCCTGGGTGATGAACAGTATGGTTCTCTATAAGCTATTCTGACTCTGTGTCTCAATCATGCGTCTCTTCCCATAAATAAGAGCTATCCCCATAAAAGCTACAGATAAACACTCCTTGCAGGACTTACCGTTCCGGAGTGTTAAGAGGCAGGGAAAAGCTTATTTCAAACCTGAACTCCATCCTATTGTGTTATCTGTTTGTTAGTGCATCTCACCTCTCACCCTTCCTGAGGAAGCTGGACTTGAAACTAAATAAAAATAAAAAAGTTGTCATTGTATTACTTTTCATTTGACTGTCCTTGCACAAGGGCCCTGTCAGGCTACAGGGCCCACCATGCTGAAATAATGAGGTTTCCTATTCTCAATAGTCTATTCTCAATATTTTAGAAGAAAAACCAACCTTACACCAACATGTGTGTGTGTGTGTGTGTGTGTGTGTGTGTGTGTGTGTGTGTGTGTGTGTGTGTGTGTGTGTGTGTGTGTGTGTGTGTGTGTGTGTGTGTGTGAGAGAGAGAGAGAGAGAGAGAGAGAGAGAGAGAGAGAGAGAGAGAGAGAGAGAGAGAGAGAGAGAGAGAGAGAGAGAGAGAGAGAGAAAAGGAATGTGTGTGCCTGTCTTTCTGTCTGTCTATGTGTGTTTTTCTGTATGTGTGCATTGTGTATTTACTTTGTTATTTATTCACTACAAACCTCTTGCATAAGTACTTAATACTGCAGCTACATATTCATTACACAAACATGACTCGACTTCAAGTGCGCCAATTCCAGAAGAGAAACAGCATATGGCTGTTTGGTTTAGTCCAAGCACACCCTGACACCAACAATGGAGTCTTTGGTGTGGAACACCTTGAGCCAATAAATGAACCCCAGGCACATCCCATTGGTGTGGTGGCCTCAAACAGACACCAAGACACACAATGAAGCGTGTTGTCCTGCACCATAGAGCAGCCAGCCACAAGTTGAGCGCGGTACAGAAAGCTATCGCCCTTTTACAAGAGGCAATCGACTTTATGGCAATAAAATTAACTAGCAAGGAAACAGCACCGTCATCGTGGTTCTTGTCCGCAACAGAAAAAAAGCATTCCTACTTTGTGTGTACGTGCATGCGTGTGTGCGCGCTTGTGTGAGTGTGTGTTGCAATTATGAGAACATAAGAGGCAATTTAAAGAGAAGTCAGATGATACATCATTCATTAGACAGTATCTATGACGCCAGCGTGGTTCAGAAGGCTGAACGTGGGCCGTGTTATTAACAAAGCTCATCGGCATGGTTTCCATTAAAAGCATAAGACAAGTCAAAAACATTGCTGGAATATTCCTGGTAAGCAAGGTCTCTTATGCTTTTTTGACCTCACAGTGCTCACATCTTAGCAAATTGACCTAAATTCAATATGCACATCAACCTTTTGCTGGCTACGTCGATATAGATATTCTTGGTAGTTTCCATATCTATGTATGTCTGTTTATGTCTATTTGTGTGCAGATTGGGGTCCTCACAAGGCACAGCATGTGATCACGAATCACCTTCATGGACAATCACTGAAGACCTTAGGAACAATTTTCAATCAATCTCTCTGTCTACATCTTCCATCTTCAACTTTGCAAATAGATGAAAATTTGCAAACCATGAGCATCATTTGCACCGTAGCAAATTGAATACATCTCATTGAAAACACATTCGCAGACACTCCATTACAGTGTTATGCAGTAGATACTCTCTCCCGCGGCCTTCTCTGTGCGCTGACGTCTACGACTCGAGGGGACAAACTGCATCAACCCCCCACCATCCATCTCAGTTTATTTTGGGTGCGGTGCTCGGTGTCCACAAATCAATAGCAATATGAGGTTCAGTATCTGGCCTTTGACAGCTGGAGCACAAGGGCTCAGCGAGAAGAGGAACAAAACCCAAAGAGATAAGAAAGATGGAGGATGAACAGAGAAAGGGATACGTAAAGGTTAAGACGGATGTAGCGGGGGCAGAAAAGGTAACAAGGAAGACGTGCTGATGATCAGAAGTTGAGGAAGATGGAATCAATTTCGTACACAATCAATCAATCAATCAATCAATCAATCAATAGATTTAGAAACACAAACAAACCTTTAACCATATTAAAATCCAACCTTTGTACCAGACCATGAATTATGGAGAGCTTTATTTAGTTTGGAGAGTTTTAGAAATAAAAGTTTTATTCGTGCAACATATTTTGCAGACTAATATATCAACTGAAACCCTGTATGAGACAGAGCTTAATGTCTCAGTGTCTACATCTGAACCCATTGCCATTCCAACACCGTGATGCAACTGAATGAAGTCAGTTTGTAGCTAAGAGAAAGAGAAGGTTTCGGGACAAAGAAGAAGAACACAGTAAGAGAAGGGACAGCGGGGATGATAGACTCACAATAACGGGATGTCATGGCGAGAGTGAGTGAAGTGGAAGAGAAAGAGAGAGAGAGGTGCAGGAACGAGACGTCTCGGTTCAAACGAAAGAGGGCTATGCATGCCAGCTGTGGAGGGATGGAGCACTGATAAAAGATGGAAGGAAAAGACATTAAAAAGAAAAGAGACAGATTTCACTATGGCTGGGGGGGCTGGGGGGCAGGCACTGTCATGGCTTTGAGTGCAGGGGTCATAAGAGAGAAAATGTAACTTTCTCATGGCCATCACTCTCGACCCTTACTGACAACCTCAAACTTTGTGGTAATATGAGCAGCACCGTGGCAGCACCGCAGCTGGGAGGATGGCTGGTGTCGCCTTACCTGCTGCGGTTTGGAGGTATTTTAAGAGAAAGCAAAGACAGAGGCAGGCACCGTGACGCGTGGCATTACATTGCCCTTTGGAGCATCAAGGTTGAATACACACACATCTTCCCCATAAAAACTTCTATCCATTCTGAAACATGAGAAAACAATGAGCTTTATACAAACAAACAAATAAAATAAAAACAAGCCAATAAGTAATCCTTGAGTAGCCTACATAGAATGCGCTTTGAACAAAACACTTTAAATACAGCATGGCATGGCATGATATGAACTGTCACTCAGGGAACAATTACCCTGCGGGACGTGTTTGTGTGATGTGGTGGTCCGTGTTTAGATTGCTCCTGTAGCGTGCATACACAAGCAGCACACTGTGCATGTACATTACAGCAAATAAAGGGCCCGGGGCTAGCCTTTTTAGCCGCTGAGGAAGCATCACACTTTGTAAAAGCAGTGTGAGTGTTGCCTTCAAATGTTCTTGCTTTGAAGGGAAGACCTTGTGCAAATGCTGAGACAAGCGTGGACACGCTGTGCATTATTCATCTCCACTATGATGGTCCACCAGGGCCCCGTCGTGACGGGACGAGGACTTTGGTTTCCCAAACTTAGCTGCCAGCAGTCAGTGGGGCTGGCAGGCCTACTTAAAAACTGAGAACAATGACTGTTATACATCCACTGCATGTCCTTATGTTTCCCGCAATGCTACCCACTCAAGTCCTATTCCAGGGTTATAAGTTGGCAGGGATGTATCTCGTGGCCCCTCACTGTTTATGCAGTTCCCAGATATATGGATGGGGTGATATCGTAAGTCGGCCCGAGCATAACAACACACAAGTCTGTTTCTATTGCGAACCGATATGCATGAGAATGCTGCACAAAAGAGGACTTGCATTGGTTCTCACTGTGTAAATTATGTTTACTGTGTGCCTTTTTTTCAGTTTTCATTCTGAAAGATGAATTTGACTCAAGCAGTAGTGTAATGTATTGCAGTATATGCAGAGCTAAACCGTTTGTATAGTAAACTTGTACATAGGGTGTACATTATATGGTATACGATATCCACAGCACACCAGCAACTCTGACTTTAGGGTAAATACTGTCCTAAGATATGCAAAACAACAAACACATGACACAGTTTCCATCCGAGTCAATGTATTTCTAAATATCCTTCTGACTACGCACTCTTGAACAGCTCTGGGCACCTGTCAACACTGACAGCCGTGGCATTTAAAAAGACTGATGTTTTCCCTTTCCCAGACACGATATTTGGACCAAAACAAAACGTGCGAGTGGCAAAAAATAAGTCGCAGCAAAGCAGCTTAATATAGCTGTGTTTGAAACCGAACACCTTGGGTTGGGTTGTTGTGTGTTGACAACGAGGGAAGGACAACACTGAGGACTGTTATGATGACCAACAAAACAACCCGCAATAACTCGCTCCCAGCAAGACAAAACGAGATGGAGCAGCCAAGTTGAAACCATTAACCTGTTGAAACAGGACAGCGATAGAAAGATACTGAATGTTCAGCAGAAAGAGGGTCAAATCAGACTAGTTACTGGACACATCTGGACGAACAGAGGCTTGGGTTCAGGAAGAAACGTGATCGCACAGTAGGTTTCCATTTAATTTGTGTCGTACGTACTTTATATTACAATATTATTTTCTTGCATTTATTTTGTCTGTCTTTAAGTCTTGTTAATTTGTCGGGATTATGTAATGGAAGAATGTCAATGTGTTTGTCCTGGTGAATTGGGCAGAAGTACTGGTTCCTCTCATTCCTCATAGAGGCTGGGTCCAGAGAGAGAGAGAGAGAGAGAGAGAGAGAGAGAGAGAGAGAGAGAGAGAGAGAGAGAGAGAGAAGAGAGAGAGAGAGGTTCTTAAATTCTTTAGAGACACACAGCACATGTATATAGGTCAGCAATCAGCAGTATGTGTTTAAGAAGCAGTAGACTACTTTTTTCTTGCTAGAAAATCTCTTATCTGGCTAGTTTTGAAGGATGAAAAAGAAGAAAGAAAATGTGGTTATCCCAGCACTTCTAACATGGGTAGTTGGTAGTGGATGGTTTTGGCAAAGAAAACACTTCAATTGATATATTATTTGTTCTGGCAGACATATATCGATTGAGGCTTTGTTAAGTCAGGTTGTTGTTGTTGCCAGCTGCCTCTTACTCAGTGAGACACTTATGCCAATACAAACAACTCTTTCTCTTCCACGGCCTCATCCATTACAAATCAGTCAGACAGCTCAGGAAATCTCAATCACCACACTTTGAATCCTGATGTGCTTCACACCTTTATTAAAGATAATCTTGGGTGTCCCATCTTGGATTAATAAAGCAAATCTTTGTATTTTTCAGTTTTTCCAATCAATAGTTTTCCATGAAAAAACAATAAAGATGCAAATTTTACTGCAAAAGAAAATGCCATTTGGTAAAATGGGAAATATATAGACTATTAAATGGTATTCACTGGGATAAGCCCAGGGTTATGTTTATGTATAATATTATTGTACGTGACCAAAACCGTCACTTCACTAACTTAAATCCTAATATTTAGTGTAACTCTTCTTACCAAGAGTTACATGAAATATGTCTTTTGGATTTTTCCACGACCAGTAGACACTAGGGATCTGTGTAAATATTTTTGTTTGGGCTTGATCAATGAGTCATTAAAAGCACCAGCAGCATTTTGATGAGGAGCCATGTGGAACCGGGGCAGCTGAGATGCTTCAGCATCACTAAGATCTGACCAATCAGAACCTTCAAACTTCATAACCAATCATATTTGTTATTTGCAGCCATTAAATTGGTGTCCAACAATGAAGCCTAAGCATCGCTAAAACCCTTTATTTTAGGATACACTTCCTGTTTCGGTCTCCTAGGTGATTTTGGCGGCCAATTGAGTACCTGTTCAAGCATCCGACGATGGGAACTGTGGCTACAATGGGGATCTAGGAAAACATCTGGAGACTAGGCAAGAGGCGCAAGGCGAAGTACGAGAGACGGACAATGGGAACGCAGCTCTCCGAGCCCTGCCATAAAGAGAGCAATCCCATGTTATTATCCTGTGATTCAACTTGTTATTACCCATCATGCTGTTGCTTGAGATGTGCTTTTTTCCTTGTCACTCAGGCGCACCTGCCAAAAGTTTGGGCTTTGAGTGACATCCCTAAGCTAACCTTGTTTGTTACTCACGCTTGGCTGCTCCATGGCATGCTAAATTATAGGCCTGTAGCAAAATAGACATTTAGTTTCACTGCCGTCTGCTCCATACTCGTACTCCATAGAAATACATAATGATACAAGCAATGAAAAAGACTTGCTAAACTGTGTCCTAAATATTATCTAGTGTCTCATGTTATCTATCCATCCATCCATCTATGTAAAGAGGTCTTGATGACTACCAAATAAAAGCATTAATCACCTTTGGATAAATTAGATATTGACCTACAAAAAATATTTGATGTGATTTACAAGGTACAAAAATGTCATCATCAAACACTTTCCTATCGGGTATACAAATATCCTCACGCTCTGGATTTAGAATGACAACTATACCACTGCTATTGATGAGCGACCTACAGTGAGTTCACACCCGGTTGGTAGCGGTAGGTGGTTGGTGGTCATGCTGCAGCGCGCCCACAGGGATACTGCAGGCCGGGCGCTGAGCAGCCCAGCCCCCTTAACACCGGCCCAGCTCTGCACTATGTCAAACACAGAGTTAATCACGTCAAGCTGCTGCCCCCGCTTTACCACAGTTAATGATATATGGGAATAAAACACACTCTCCGCACGTACATGTTTGGATTAAACAGGCATGAGTGGTGGTCTCAGGGCAATTCTTTCGGAATACATTAATATGGATATTGCGAAATTGCACATTCTGGATATGGGATTCCATTAGCAGTGTAATTTTATTTTATGAGGACTTGGTTGGTGGGAATCAATGCTAGGGTGAGATCAAGTGGTGTATTACAAATTAATTCACAAAGAATATGGTTTAATGCAAACAAAAGCTGGATTATTTTGCAAAGAGCAGTAGACATATTTCCAATACTGTCCAATGTAGTTGCTTTGATCCAATTCCTCCGTGTGTGTGTGTGTGCCAATGAGAATATTATCCAAAGACAAACTTCCACAGTCAGATGCTTGGATATGTATAATCTCTCCCTAAATAATGCTGCTAGACCCTTTTTATGTTTTAAAGCATTCAAACTGTTATCGATAAATGTCAACACCATTTGCTCCTCTACCATTAATAGTTGTTTGCAGAGACTGCGTTGGCAAACCAGAACATTTACTGCTGGCTGTATTAAATGTTTGATCCTGCTTGCATTGGAATTGATCTGTAAAAGCATCCAATTAAAAAAAAAATATCCTTTGACTATCGGTTGTTATGCATAAATATTCAGAATGCCAAAAATAAGAGGTCTCAATTGCTGCTTACAATGTGTTTTATGCCTATGACACACTTTAAATACTCAGTGTTTGTTTCCAACACTTTTCTGTGAAGAGAAGAGATAAAACCAATGCACAAATATTTCTCCAGCTGGTGAAGCTTGGCGTCACTGCAAGGCAGCAGGCAGACACACAGTCCTAAAAATAGGAACGCCTCAAATCAATCCTCAGCCCGGGACCTGGGAGTCAATATGAGCATGAATATGCAGGAAGGGACTGTGCAACCTAATCCCGCAAACCGATAAAGGAGCTGGACCCATTACCGCTTCACGCCATACTCCCAGAGCTCCACATGGCTGTGGAGGCCCTGACCTCTGAGACACACCTCTACAACTCCACGAGATTAAATAAGAGGCGCTCTGCGGCCTTGATCAGTTTCTCAACATGGAGAGCCGCGTGGAAACCCATCAACAAAGGGTGCTACACAATGGATTATTGTTTTTGCATCTGTTTTACTCACAGTCTTCTGAAGGTTGTAAGTCAAAAGGCAGCACATTGAATTCATTACCACTGAGTAAACAGCTTCAAGCAGCAGACACGACTATGCATCCAGGTACAGGGATATGTTCATTATAATATGATGCAAATGTAATGAAAATAATATTGATGTATATTTTGTAGCTGTGTATACATAATATATTGTGTGTGTGTACACACACACACACACACACACACACACACACACACACACACACACACACACACACACACACACACACACACACACACACACACACACATAAACAATATATATATATCCTAATATTAACACACCAACAAAATTGTATGTATTCAATAAATACATGCCTAAGAAATGCCTACATGATTGAACATGGCGAAACTATCAAAGCACTAAATTGGCGCCCATTGTGGAAGGCCACTATGTAAATATGTATTTGTTAACACATTGGGGGCAATGTGTTAACAAATACATATTTATATAGAAGAATATCCATTAAGGAGTATTATGTTTACAACCTATATTTTAGACCCTATTGTGGTGGTTCAACTGTGATTCATATTTATAGTGTGAAATTATTAATAATCAGGGGAAAAAAAAGTAAGTAAGCGTGACAGATCATTTGTATGTGCTGTATGTGAATGTGTATTCACTTGAATATAAAGGATCAATTAGCAAAGGCTAATTGATCCTTCAAAGTGCCTTCTACAACCACAGATCAGCTTCCATTGGTGGAGGGACTGCGGTGGGACCAGACCTGGACAATCTGGCGGTTTGGCAGAGAGGAGAGTGAGTTCCAGACTGGTGAGGCCATCCTGATCTCTCAAGTTCATGTTCGGTTTTTCTTTGTGGACTGGTCTGGCCTTGCTCCCATTGAAAGCCTTTTCCAAAGAAAAAATGCTAGGAACAAGCCTTGCTCGGGAAAAAAGTTTGCGCATAAGAATTAGGCCCGCCCACATAGGCAAGGTAAGGCAAGGCAACTTTATTTATAGACCACTTTTCATACACGAAGCGGACTGAAATTACATAGTATATACTTTATCCAAAATTACAATACAATTTTTTTCAGGAAGAGTACAGTATATATTTAAGCATCTTGAGCTCATCACCATGACTTCATATGTTGGGGTTAAAATGCATATCAAATCACAGGCTGGATCTAAGACTCACAAATCAAACTCTAGATTAACATCTAAAGTCTGACGGCATACAAGCTCAGACCTGTAGGATTGGAGGGGGATCACTTTCCTTTGCTTCAGATTTGTTTCCACCCATGTACCTGGGGGCTGATCTGTAGGCTCTTGTTTCACGGAATGGTCTCGACTGCTGTCAACAACCTGACCTGGTTGACAGCAGGGTCGATCGGAAGGACTACGAAAACTCTGTCTAAAAGGTTACATGTCCGTAGATTATGATGTAACGGGTTTGATCTTTCAAAAGAGAAAAGAAACAAATGATTCTTCAAAAAAGAAACGAACGATAATTTGACATAAAATGAAAAAAATGTCATAACAAGTCGCAATAAATACGGCAACAGAAGCGCACACAAAAATAAAGATCACAATGCATGCATCTTGCCCCTGGTTTCAGGGGAATGAGTAATGCAGTGAAGTAAAACATTGAATATTTGCTATACAAATCATACAGTATACAGTCCCCAATAGCATTACTCAAGTAAAGTGTCAGAAAATTGAAAGTAATCCAGTCCTTCTCTGGCCCCTGAGCGCAACAGCAACACCACAGAGAGGATGAGTCCTCTCCTACTCTCCACTGAGCCCAGCCAGCTGTCCCTCCAGGTGTAGGACAGAGTGCTGCAGGCAGTCCCTCTGTGCCTGAAGCCATCAGGCTGCTGCACAACAACCCCAGCAACTTCAGCCCGAGACCTCTGCACGTCACAACCCATATAGGAACCTTTGGATGATATCTCATTCCAAACAAGGTTGTTGACATTGCCTGTGACTACTTCTGCTTTAGCTTTGCTTGCCGTTGTGTCTATGAGATCAAAATGGTTTCAGGCATGGGGATGTTTTTTTTAAAATGCAGCATCTGTTAGATGATAGCTCACATAATGGTGTCTGTTGTTGTAGCAGTATGGCTATAATGTGAGTTGTTTGCTCATTGTGACTCTCATTGTCTGGCCTGAAGTGCTGCCCTTTGACTGGCATTGAACACCAGGGAAAGAAAATAAACCAAAAGGGAATTTGTGGTTCTGTTTTTTTTTTTTACTTTACTATACTTTTTTGCTAACTGACTTAAGAATTTGTTCATTCAAGGTGCTTCCGTCAAAAAGGGCCTTAAAACATGTAAGCTAGGGTAAGGGGTTGACTTTAACATCAAAAAAGCTATCTTTTGAATTCTAATTGAATATGATTATAGAGTCAACTTACTTTGCTATTTTATTTTGTAAAATGCTTTCGAAAGGTCTCAAATACGGACATGTTTTGAACGAGGCCTCCCTAGCCACCGTAAGCCTGATGTAACAGTGATGAAAGGCAGGGCATTGCCAGAATGTCAGGGGCTTCTCTGGGGCTGTGGCTGGGTAATTCTGTGTCTGGCCCAATGCCTGTTCTATTCTAGTGCATATTACTTTAGGGGAATATGTTCTGCATCGGTGGAGACCTTACAAGAGGGTTTAACTTTGAAATAGAGAGCGGAAGAAGAAAAACGGGAGCCAAGATAGGGCAATCTGCACTGCTCGCATTGGCTTTCCTTCAGAGATTAACCATGCAGGTCAGGTGCAGTTAGAGGCTGGGGAAGAGGGGTATCAGGGCCCATTTCCATGGGGATAGGGCAGGGCCAGAGGTGCTTCAGGTGCTGTAACAAATAGGCAGGGTGTAGCCAGACAGAGCTAATGGTGGTTGTCATCACTGCAGTGGTGGGAGTTCTCTGACAAGGATCTGGTGAATTTGAGGATGAAACTAGAGAGACCGGTAGCAGGAATGGTCAAATAAATCCATGCATCGATCCTGCTGTTTGTTCTCTCACATAAAGGAGCTGCTAGAGATGGCTCCTAACTTGGGGCCTCGTGGCCAATCGATGGCCACTGTTCCTATTCTTCTTCTCCTCCTGACTACTGGGTGTTTTGTTGTTGTTGTTGTTTGGCTGGAGGACCAGGGGTGTCTCTTGGCAATGTATTGCTCATCGCCTGCCAATGTATCTCAGTTGTATTTCTTTATTGTTGTTGGAAGCAGCTGTGTGGTGAGGCAGTGGGTGGGCGGGCTGAGGGGATCAATACGGTTTAATTACAATGCAGCCACAGCTGCCTCTCACCTGTCTGTAAGGCCGACCCTTCAACAGACGCACGAGAGGGACATCCAGTGCAGATCAGACTCATTAGGTGGAAGAGAGAGAGAGAGGAGTTTTCTTTCTCATCCGTTGCAGAGTACTTGAACATTCATCAACATCATTCACCGATACAGCAATTACATACATGACTGTAAGTACATCTTGTGTGCATCAAGTGAGCCAGACATTTACACAGAAAGCAGTGGCTTATTATAGCAGGACTGGAAGGAAATAACGTCCATTGTTGATTTATTCATAAAGCCATATATTTGTTGTTATGAAAGTGTTCGCATTATTCTGAACGTTTTAATTGAAAAAAAATACTGCGTTCAGCACATTTATCTAATCACAACTGCCTCTTGGTTTGTGAACAACTACTTATTTAAAGAAATGTCAAAATTAATAGAATCCACCCAGCACAAGCCCAGCAGCCCAGAATTAATGTTTATTTACCAATTTGAAAATCCATAGCAAAATTTTAACTAAAAGGTATTCTATGAGAGCTTTACACAGAGAGGAAAACAGCAGAAGAGGGCAAGATCTTGAAACTTTACCCCAAAGAAACTCTCCACTTTCCCTCCCTCCCCACGTTTGCCCACCATTGAAAAGTGTTGCACTCAAGCACCTGAGATAGACAGGCAAGATGAATTCCCTGAACCAATCAGGGAAGAGATGCTGTGATTTTTTTCAGAAATAAGCCATTTGTGCCTGGCCTTGTTTCCTAATGTGCACTGTGGCACACACTTGATGACCGTTCATTGGCCAGGAGTCCTTGTCGTTCAGAGCTCAACACTTTGAGCTGTGAACTGTTCATACCTAAAACCTTCATGAGTTTGTGTCAGGCAACAGAGAGATACATACACCACCACACACACACACACACACACACACACACACACACACACACACACACACACACACACACACACACACACACACACACACACACACACATGGTCTGCGGCAGCTGACACATGTCACGTGACATGTGGGGGCTTCCATGAAAATAAATGTTTGCCCTGGTAGTGATGCTCTCCAGCCCCAGAGCCTGGGAGGCGGCTTATGATTGGATTTCAGCTGTTGATTGATTGATGTGACGATGCTCATCCATCTCTTGTACCCCTTCACTTCGCTATCTCTCTGCACTTCACCTTTCCCTTTCTGATTCGCTTAGCCCGCTCTCTCACCCCTGAGCTAGGTTGTGCTTCCTAAAAAGCATGTGTGTGTGTGTGTGGGTGCATGGAATAAAACGCACACACACACAAACATATCTAGCAATAAATCCCATATAAATAATAGCAATTTTTATGTTGTGATGTGGGCCTCTGCAAATTTCGGCTGAGCCTTGTTATCCGTCAGGTCCCCAATTAGTACCCGGATAGTGTCATAGGACGCGTAATGTGGCAGTTTGTATTGTCTTACTTCTGAGATGTTAATGTCGGTGACAGTAGACAGTAGCATTGGAGTGTGTCTGTGTGTGTGTGTGTGTGTGGTGTGTGTGTGTGTGGTGTGTGTGTGTGTGTTGTGTGTGTGTGTTTGTGTGTCTGTGTGTGTGTGTGTGTGTGTGTGTGTGTGTGTGTGTGTGTGTGTGTGTGTGTGTGTGTGTGTGTGTGTCTGTCGGTGTACACATGTGCGTGTTTGACTGACTGACGGAGCTCTTGAATGTTTCCGCATGGCAAAAGGCCATTATGTCCATTGTACAAAAATTGTAATTTGCAAGTCCACTTAAAAATGGCACCATAAGCACATTTAAAAAACAGAAACTAATAACATTGTGTCCAGAGCTAGTGATAAGTCAAGCAATCTATTTTCTATGAATAAAAACCAGGACAAGAATTTTAAGTGGTTCTTTTCCGAACCTATTAAAGTCTACGGTTCACCAATTGATTGTTCATTCTGTACACTTGAAAAAATTGTGTTCCATTCTTTGCAGGTATTATATTTTGAGTTTCCGTGTAATGTTGAATGTATTCTAATGATTGAATCATACATACACATTTGTGTGATTATGTGCATGCATATAGTAATACACAGAATGAACAATCAATTACATATGTATACAAATTTTGGTAAGGTCCCTCCAAAAAGATTGGTTGATTTGTTTCTGCGTACATTAAGGCTTGCCTAGTCCACTGTAGCCGGAAGAGGACCCTAACCATGTGGCATTAATTAGTGTCCGATAGCTCATTCAGTAGCATGATACCATCTGTCCGATTGCTCAGTAAGTAGGTACGGGACTCCCATTTCATGCTGCTGGCCATGGTGGGCAAGCGTCAATTAATTCCCAAATAATGGCTTTTAAGTCTCAAATCTCCTTCCTGACACTTGTGAAGCAGTTGCCCTGAAGGCATTGGGTTGGTGTGTTCTTCCAAACTGTGAGTGCCTGGCTCCTAGTTCAGTGCAGAGCGGGACTGGAGATGATTGATGCAGGGCTGCCGGTGTGGGCCTAGGGTGTGACCGGTGACTAGAGGGCAAAAGACACAATGGCAGAGGTCCTAATTGGCCCTCTTTTCTTGTTACTGTTCTCTCCCTTTTGGTTTGATCAATGGTTTGAAACCATGGCAAAGTCACAGAGCATGTTCAAACTGCATTGGCCGGTATATCAATGCCGATGAAAGGGGCCATAGATGTGTCCTGAATCCTGATAAATGAGTGGTGGAGGTCCCCTTGACCACTCATGACATGGTGGTGTCTACCCAAGTTAGAATAAAGGTATGAGTTATTCACTGCATTTCATTTTTAAACTGCTGCAGAAATAGCTCTTTATTTCCCAGACTTTCCCCCCTCTATCATTTGCAGATCATACTCAAAATGGATTCCTGATTTCCTCATGCAGCAGATACATTTGATGTCATGGTCTCTTACTTTTTTCTGTATCTAACTGGTATGATGTTTGCCTTTGTTAGGCTCTTTGCAGCCAGGTACTACACAGCTACTTTGTGTCATTCTAACCTTCTTTTTCATGAACCGAGGAAGACCTTTCAGCGTCTACAGTCAAATGAATGTGTTTTTATTTTGTGACAATGCCAAAGGTGAAAATACATTACAATGCTAATAGGCAATAATAGGCTGGGAGTTCCTGTGTGGCAGCCGCATCGCCTGCAGGGTCTTATCAGCATACTGCAGGAGTGATGCAGATATTAGCTTGGCAGTTCAAAGCTACAAGGGAGTGCGTGGGGGGCTACCATGGGGACCAAACCACCTGGCGGAGCAGAGCGTGTACCGCACATCTAATCAGACACGCTAGCATCATCATTAGCACATGAAAAACTGGGCAAGTCTTCCTCCAGTAGTGGTTCATGCACGTGCCCACACTCACGTGTGTGTGTGTCTGCGTCTGTGTGTGTGTAAGTGTGTGCGTGTGTGTTAGTGCGTGCGTGTGTGTTTCCTTTCATATTGGACAGATAGATCATATCCATCTATCAAGAGATCAAATCTGCTGTTTTTCATGCTAAATTCTGTTATTAACGTTTGGCTTACCATTTTGAGCTCCTGGTGAAATGTTCCATGGCCCTTCGTCACGTCTGGCCCTCTCCATTATTCATAAGAGGACAGGTGGCAACACCTTTCTACCCATGCTTGACATGGCCCTGCATTACAATTTTAGGACTCCATTTTGTCTTGGCCCAATGACAGACTGCCGGCTGCAGGCAAATCCGACACACGCGTTACACAGGTTGTCCCAATCCCACAGTGGGCCAGGCTCTGTTAAACACAGAGCCATCTTTTTGCTATGTTGGACACAGTAGGCCATGCTGTTCCGATCTTCAGTGAGAGCCCAGGTGGGCAAAGGACACAACCCCATTACGTAGCAGAAGATGTCTCTTGTCAAAAGCTACACAGCTACAAGTGATGGATACCCGTGCCAATGTCTGGAGTTAGAGTGCTTGAATAAGAAGAGTGAATACTTTGGGAAATATTTTTATATTCAACACATTATACAGCATAATTCAGTGCAATTATGGAAACCAAAGATTCTCACAGGGTTTTCTGATTCTCTGAATCAAGGATGGCCTGTTTCAGAGATTCTTTGGATTGTATAACCTTAGTCTAACCCTTTCCAAAAGTGTTTTGAGTTACTGGCATGAAGTGAAGCTACTCAAAGAAACCTAAAAACACCATAATAATAACTGGGAGTGGGTCCTTGAACATTTTTGGACCTGAGGTACAATTAGAGTGAAGCATAATTCAATTCGATTTCCTTAGATTTTATTTGATATACAAAGAACGAAAAAAGATGTGGTTATAACAGTATTTTAGAAAAATAACTGTCCCCTTTCACATGCTCAGCTGCAGAAACACTGATGTTGTGTTTTAATACCCCTTTATCACAATGGCAGTCTATTATGGCTTCACATCCCCACTCTTCAAATCTTTGATGACGCCTCCTAGGGCAAACACCAAAAACTGTCTAGAAAGAGCTCTACAAGCAATTAGGAAAATAATGGAAACTTGAGAAAGAGATCCATACAACTGATAATACCAATCAGGACGGTTTCTGTGGATGTGTGACCAATCAATATATATAAACCAAGAAAGCACAGGCCTATAATGAAAGTGAAGATTGTAAACTTAAATTTAAAAAAAAAGATTCAAAACAAGGCTCAAAATCCACAGTGAAAGGCAACCAAAGTCACATGTCACACAGATCACACAACATTAGATAAGTGCCATGAATGCTCGGTGCCGGTCCAACCAACCTGCCATCCCAGCTCTTGCCTTCTGTCGTGCTTGCGCAGAACACTTGAGATGCTAGTCCCTATGTGTTTCCCATTAGCTAGCTTTTTTAAGCCAGCGCTCATTAGCATGGCTCTCATACTGCTGACTGTTGGATTTTATTCTGCATGACCTGCTCCAGTCCATCCACATTATAGTCCCACCAGCCTATACGCAGCCTTGACCAAGGGAAAGCAGAAAGAGTAGAGGACAAGAGCAGAAACAAGAAAGTGCTGACGTAACAGCTGCAGAACAGATGTGTGGAAGAACAGTGTCTGAGTTGAGTAGGACGGCAGCAGCAGCAGCAGATGCACACTGAGAAGCAACCCAGGGAGGATAGTTTCCCCTGACGGACTGGACCGAGTTTGGGGGGCATGGAAAACATTGCGCTTGTCACCACGCATTGCCGATAAGGGGGATTCACAGGAGAGAGGGCTGCAATTAGCCACAGTGATGACAAGAAAAAGGGCAAAGCTGTACGCGCCTCACAGACGGCTTCTTTGATAACCTCGCTGTCATGCAAACCGCTGTCACCGAAGCGCAGAATCAGTGGCCGACGGTTGGAACTTCACAGTCAGCGGGAAAAAGTCAGCCACGGGCGCTGTGAACCAGCTTTTCCTCTCAACCACATTCTGTTTGATTTTAATGACAAGTTGCAGAGAAATATATCAACCTTTATTTTCAGCTGAAAACTGAAACACCTCTCTTGTCAAGGAATGGACAAACAGAGTAGAATCAACCTAAATGAGTTGCAAGCCTATACCCCAAGGTACCACGGTTTCTGTTCACGCAACAGAACGCTATCAGTGAAATGCAGATGTAGGTATAGCCTCTGGACCTCAGGGCTCGTCAAAAAATGCTGCGTCGCCGTCAGCACTTATGCAACGCTCCACAGGGAGGGTCACAAACTGTTTCATCGTAGTTCAAAAACAATCAAGTTGCAAAGGTTGAAGTCATCATTTTTTAGTGAAAGCGGTGAGTTGACTCTAGTGATTGACATTGAAAATTGTAATTTTTTTTACTTTGGACCAAGCCATCAGACCCACTGCGTACAGTGAGCAGATACCATAGGTTATTACGACAGTGTTTTTCAGCCAAATTAAAAAGTTTTATGGAGTGCTCATTAGTTGCAGTGCTCAATGTCTCTGGTGGTGCTGAGGTGTAACAAGGCCATCTACAATTATCAAATGTGAGTGACATGACTAACAACAGCAACTTGGTCTGACTCAACACTTTTTTTGCTGAATAGAAGCATGTTCCAGGGGCATAGCAAAGCAACCGTTTTAGTATTTGGAGGCATTATCACAAAAATAACTAAACCTCTTCGAACTTAACTGTATTTGCAATTTACTACAATGCATCATGCTAGCTTCAAAAGAGGATGAAATTGGTTTGTAAAAATTGCAACAAAGAAAACAATGAGTTAAGTCATTCTTTTTTTTTATTCTATTTTTAAGACAGCTATAATCTTTTAAGTACCAAAAAAGGAAACATGTCCCTAGAATCCCTCAGCTCATTTATTTAAAAATTTTAGAAAAATAAATATTTTTGTTCGATAATTGTGTACATGCTAGACAATTGGTCCAAAAGATCAAACCCTGAGAAGGCCTTCCAAAATAATCTAAAATAACCATGTTTGTGCGACAGGGGAAGGCAATCATTTTTGAGAAATACAACGCCCAACTAATCAGACAAAAGGGAAGAAAATATGGTCTCAGATCCTAACTCATCAAGTGCCCTGGATGAAGCTTCTAGGCAATTATTTCAAATTTGGAAAAAAAAAAGTATTAAATTGAGGGTAAGGTCCAAAAGTTAACACAATGGAGTAATCAAATACTAAGAGAAAATGATTTCAAAGGTCCTTCCTCTTTCCCTTTACACAATACAATTATCTACAGCTGCTTTGAATTACTCCCGTAAGGGGAGTTATATTAGACATGAATGAAAACAAGACAATACACCAGACCAAATACAGGGCTTGATGTCACACCTGGATTGATTTTGGGTGATTTATTTTTGTTAATATGCCGTTTGGTGGCAAATTGTAAATTAAATACCTTCACACACAAATCATAACATATCGATATTGCATGCATTAGCACAGTCTTGTGGAATACTTTCTTCTGATATGTAAATAATGTTCCAAGGCCGTGCAATCTTTTTTGACAATGGGACACATCTGCCTTTTAACAGTTTTAAATCAGTGCACCAACATGAAACACAACGGTCAATAAAAAAACTATCAACCAAATGTTACCTTGACAACGCATAAAAAATCTGGTCGAAGCAACACAGAAAAATATTTAATATCAACTGATTAAGACAATAAAACACCAATAGCATTATAGCTCAAAGTGACATATCTAATGGTAGACCACTGCTGTCCCGTTATTTGAAAATATTGTACTTGGTGGTAAGAAACCTCTGCTTCTCCCCAGCCGTATCACCAACCCCTTCTTATATTATTTTCCAGTAATGGAACTCTGTGTTGTGGTTTGATCCTTACTTAATTGTGTCATGTTCTTCTGATTTTTTCCTTTGTGTTAACAGGGTTAAGCCGACCCTATTGCACATCAATATGAATATGATGCCATTCCTTACATGGAGCGATCCATAGTGAGAGGGAACAATAATGAACAAAATAAAATCTGGCAACACAGAACCGCATCTGTGGTGTCACAGGTGTTATAGATCAAGCAATCAGCCATTAAAGGTCAAACGCACCATCAGCTGATGGTGCTGTTTACCATTTGGAGTAGGGATGCAAACAATTAATCGATTATCGATTAATTGTCGATAAGAGATTACTCGATTAAAATAAATTACTTGCAATTAATCGCGTTTTTAACCTGTAATTCCCCACCCGTCGACGTGGGGGCGCGCTTGACGCCAGACGTACTTGAAGCACACGCGGGAACACAAGCGGGAACACAAGCGAAGCAGGACAAGACAAATGAAAAGCGGGACCTGAATCCGAATACTCATACTTGACTACTATATAGTATGCATTTTGTAGTACGCCAAAAATATAGCGCGTCCGAATGCTCAGTACGCATTGTGTAGTACGGAAGACGTTTCCGAATGCGTACTACCGCCAAAGTAAACCACGGAGTTCACTACGCTATCCCACAATGCAACTGGAGTCTGGTAACGAACAAAGAAGAGATGGCTGACCCGACACCACCAGAAAGACGTTGTAGAAAGCGGCGAAAAAAAGAGACATTAAAAAGAGTAAAATAGTAAAGTAAGTAATTAAGTAAAAAGAGACATTTTTAATTTAATAGCAACGCTGACAAAACGGAAAACAGGTAACTTATCAAGGTAATTTTGCCGGCATCTGAGGGGAGATACGTCATCTCCAAACATCCGGTGGAGTTTCGGCGATGTTCGGAAGTGTTCGGAGGCGTTCTACGCATAGCTGTAGACCGTACTACACTGTCAAGTGTAGTACCGTCAAGTAGTAGACACTGAACAGAAATAGTATGTACTAAGTATTCGGATTCAGCGATGAAGAGGGCAAAACGGAGTGCAGTATGGAGCCACTTTAAGTTGGTTAATGACGACAAAGACGCCAAATGCACAATATGTGGAAGTATTTTAAAGTACAACAACTAAACGACTTTGTTGAATTACCACCTAAATGTGTCACATTCAGAAGGAAATTCAGCTTCTCCGAAGAATTGCCGCTTATCAATTAATCGATCATCGATCGATGAGATGAAACAACTATAGATTAATGAATTACTCGATAATTTGCATCCCTTATTGGAGTAAGCCGAAATAATGGCATTCTGGGGAAAATCCAACAAGCTTAGAGGGACACCACTTCTTGAGAAGGCGTGACATGAGGGAAACGGAGGTGGTACTGTAATTGCCGGTTTCACTCGAGTGATTATGTGATTTGAGACAGGGGCTTATCTTGAAGGCAATAAATGGTGATGTGTATCAGGAGTCTGACCGCGCACAGTGTGTCGCTCAGGCGAAAAGCATATTTTTAGACGACAAATGACACAGCCGGCTGCGTTGATAAAGAACAGCAAAGAAGCGTTCATGGGATAATTTCTGTTTATGCTGGCATTGTTGTAAAGATGGCTTGTTTAGCCTTTCAGTTTGAGCATCCCTTATCTTGTTTGTGATCGTGAATCCGGCACTCCAAGAGAAATAGATCCACTGCCGTAGCACTGTACAGGAAATGGAGTCTGGCAGCACTGAGCATTTGCGGTGTCAATGCAGACATGAGACGCAAGAAAGATTCAGTCACACATCTCTCTCTCTCTCTCTCTCTCTCTCTCTCTCTCTCTTCTCTCTCTCTCTCTCTCTCTCTCTCTCACACTAAGCACCAAGCACTACAGTTGGGACATTTGAATATGTGTGAGGACAGTGTATCTATGGTGGTGATGTGGTTCTGTCACCAGTGTTTCAGCAGTGTCCTAAAGCGCCACAGTGCTTTCAAAAACAGTACACGAAAAATAATGCACATCTAAATTTGGCCAGAATTTTATATTAACAGATTGTAATAAAAATAAGATCTAATGACCACATGTAACTCTTATACAGTGTCCATCTGAACTGGTCATTCAAACCTCTACCATCACCGCTACAATTGGTGGTTGCTATGACAATGGGAAGGAAATGGTTATAGTAATAATGTCTCCCTCAACATTTAGGATTAAGCTGGCAACCCTGCTATACCTCCTGAGCTGCAGACCAGGCAACATAGAAAGTCGAATAGCGGCAGATATCAGATTATTAAGCAGCGTTCTCTTAATAATATAATGTTGGGGAGAGTTAGGTGTGAAATTGCTTGAAGAAGCAAATTACATGGCTCAGGAAAAGTTTAAAATGAAACAATTGATCAATGGCATGAAACAATATTCTTTGAATCCACTAGTTATTTTCTACGCAGCGATACAGGTCTGCTATGTTGACAATGTACGGTTGTTCCACTTCAACCACATGTATCGACAGCGAACTCAGGGTGATGGTGAAGCAGACAGACTGAGACACCTGGGCTATTTTTGCACTGCTGGAACCTTTGATAGCTGCCTTGTGCAGCCGTAGCCAATTTGTCTACAACGTGGAAATGCAAAATTGAATGCTGTCAGCAGGATGCATTATGTTGAATTTAAACGAGTTTCACGATACATAATGACATAAAGGATTTTTTCAAAGTAATCAAAATCATATTTGCAAAGATATCTAATTGAATCCATTTCCTTTGTTTCCGAAGCCCATATTGTTTGTGATGAGTGATTGCCAAATTGTTGGACTCCTGTAACGATGTCGACAATACAGATTAATTTCCAATTGCCAAAGCCCTGCCAACAGCCTCTCAACACAACTTCTCTCATCAGCCGCCTCAATGTTAACACAGGATTGAGGAGAGGGGCTATGCCACCACTCCTGGTGAACGCCCCTGGCCACCAGGGCTTCAGGCTCTGTCCGGCTGCATGAGCGTGAGAGGGATTTCAATGAATGCAGGGTAGTGCCTTCCCCCACCTTGGCCTTTCTGCTGTGTAGATGTTACATAAATGGCGGCACAAGCATAAAGGGCATTGTTATGGAGCCAGCTTTGTGATGGAAAGGGATGGAAAATAGGTTAAAGTCCACAGAAGCAAATAGTGGGGACATTTGCTCTGCCTCATCCTTTATTTTCAATTGGGAGGGTATATTCTGAATGTTCAAAATATGTTTTCCATTAAGTAAAAAAAGGATCTAATAACATTGGCAAACATTGAACTAAAATAGCACATCTTTTTTTTCATTATTGCTTATTCGGTGGGGGAAATTAATATCAGATTCATTTTTTACATTTGTTCGTGATATTTCTGTGGGGGCCCTGACTGACAGCTGCACTGAGACGTGTCTATGTGATAGCCCACGGCTACACAGTGTTCAAAGCACTGACAACGGAGTGGTTACGTTCCCTGAACCAAGTGCTGATTCCCCTAATGACTAGAACTTGAATTAGAAAGTATTGCAAATCTGATGATACCGTCACACTTTGTCCTCCTGAGAGACATATAGCTGTATACATATAACTGTGTCACTTTTCTACTGCAGCCGTTTATCCCATTAAAAGATATATGAACTATGAAGTTAGGGTTAGGGTTAAAATTAAAATTGCAGAAATGTAAAAGGTCATATGTATTGCCCTGCACTGCTGGTGTGTGTTTGTGTGTGTGTGTGTGTGTGTGTGTGTGGTGTGTGTGTGTGTGTGTGTGTGTGTGTGTGTGTTTGTGTGTGTGTGTGTGTGTGTGTGTGTGTCTTTAAGAGAATAGCGAACCGGTGTGTGGTTAAAAGTAGTCCAATCGAGCGGGAAAATCGCCCAAGCTGGCAAAACTGCTGAACGTCCTTACGCTCCAGCGTCTAGTGGTGGATTTAATGATTTGTTTCCGTGACCCAGTTCGCATGATTCAGTTCGCCAAGAGGAGTCGTTCGCGAGTCGTTCGTTCGTCCGTTCGTTCAGTCGAGTTTCCGGTAGCACTAACTCCACTGAGTCTGACCGACTGAACCGTGCAATGGCGTCCATTCCATGATGTGATTTACCGCTACCGGAAACCAGGCTGAACGAACAAACGATTTGCGAACGACTCCTCCTTTTTCAGTCGAGTTTCCGGTGAATCGATTCACCGGAAACTCGGTGGAGGAGTCGTGCGCGAATCAGCCTAGTTTCCGGTAGGGGTGAATCGCATCATGGGATGCACGCCATTGCACAGTTCTCGGCTGAGTCAGTCAGACTCAGTGGAGTTAGTGCTACCGGAAACTCGTTCGTTCACCATTCGATTCACCGGAAACTCGACTGAACGAGACGAACGAACGAACGAGAGAAACAAACCGATTCGGTTTGTTCGTCCTAAAGACTCGTTCATTCGACCGGTTCGTGAACGAACGAGCCAACACTACCAGCGTCAACGTAAATCAATGAGACCAGCTGAAAACGAAGCCGGTATGAAACTAATACTGTTATTCAGAATAAAGTTTAAATGATATCGAAATCCCGTTTGGATATTATTGAAGATACAAGTGTGTAGATTTGTTTGGTTCGAACGATGGTAAATGGTTGAAATTTGACCGAGTTACGATTTCTTAGGTAATTTAAGTGTCAGAATGGGCAGACGGCTTCAATGGGACCAACAGTAGAATATGACGGTTTGAAACTAAAACTGTGATTCTGAAGAAAGTTGAAATGATATCGAAGTTCCGTTTCGATATTATTGAAGATACAAGTGTGTTGATTTGTTAAATGGTTTGAATGAAGATAAACGGTTGAAAATTGATTTAGTTACGTCTTAAACAGTTGAGCGCTGCATGCAGCACTCACCTTTGTTATCCTACTAATCACTATCTCTATTAAGTTTTTTGGTGATTAAATAATCTGCGCAGCCGTGCAGACAATGAGACCAGACATGTGTCATACCCAATTTATGCGTTCTCGATCAGGATGCTAACCCCTACCTGCCCTCCTCTCTTTTCCCAAATGACTGGTTGTTCTAGTGGTGCAGGCTTACAATACACCGATTTGAAGGCCGTTAACAGCAGGTACTCGGCTGAGCCACTCCAGCTTCCCAAGAGGCTTTTTCTGCCAATCAGCCATCAGAGTAGGCTTTCATAATGCTGTGAAAATCGTGAAAATGCTGGAAAGCCATCACTTTACCTGGGACATCACTTTTGTTCAAATTACATTTTCTCCCCTCTTTGCGCAAGGGCTAAATTGTTTTTGAGGGAAAGGGAAATTTGGGGTTGATTGAGTTGTGGGTTGAGTTTTTTTTTCTTTTTACACTCATTTTATTTGATATTTCAAATTTGAGCAAACTAAGTGATGGATGCATTGGAAATTGTAAGTGGTGCATGTTTAAATGAATACTGTCTATAGGATATCAGGCATCGAATTAGTGTATCTTGGACATAGACTTGGTGGCATGAGGTAGATCGGCCCGGTCACAGTGTTCGATTTCCCGTTTTGATAGATGGGCCTGAAATTGACCTGGAAAAGGGAAGTGGTGCAAAAGCTTTGGCTTTGGAAATGGCTTGTCCCTAGGGGACGCGCTATGGGCCTGAAGTGTTCATGATGTATAATTAGGGCTCCAATATCATTACTGTGGCACCAACTTGTGCCACTCCATCTTCTTGACGCAGTCTCACAGAGGTATTGCAGAGGTTGTCGTCACTACACAGGGGTTTGCATCATTGGTATATATAAATATTCCTCCTACACCACTTCATGTTTTGGCCGGCGAAGCCTAACAACACTGCACATAAATCACTAGGTTCTCACAAGGTAATGTTGCCAAATTTGCCGGTGGAGATTAAGGTTATGGGTTTAGGGGACACAGTGTGCTCTACCTAGGGAGCTACAGATATCAGGGTAAAACTAAAGGACATTATGGCGTGTTACACCACCTGGCTCTCACCATGTTCAGCAAAAATGCTTCAGGAGAGAATGGAGCCCTTCAAGATGCCCTTCAATAGTAAAGTTGTTGTTTTACCCTTGGCCTGCTAGTCCATACTGGATTGTTTACTGATGATGGTGCTGCTTTTTAGTCCTTCACATTCACACTGGGTTTCAATTGGAGGAAGTGATTTGTGTTCACAAGATTTATACAGTGAATAATTGCCTATGCAACCGTTTATTGATCCTGTTTCACTTGTCAGTGGATCTGTCCATGGTGCTGAAAGAATACTCAAAGTCACACTGTGTAAGATTGAGCCCGTCCAAATTATTAGACTGAGATATTCAGAATAAAATAACTCAATCACATTCTTCAGTCCTATCCAACTGGCTCTGCAACTGTGTGACACAGATTAGCATAGCTCGGCTGGATTGGTGGCATGAGTAGGAAGGGTTTTGGGATTGTCGATGATTCCTGTAAACAAAGAGCGAGGTAGGGCAGCATTTATTTTCCATGTCCCTTGCCATTTTAAGCTACAAGCTAGTTGAAGCATAACAGATTGGAACATTTAATAAAGTATAGAGATAAGAGGAACAATTAGTTTGTGTTTTGAGCTCTTCATATCTAGATGCATTTCTTTTAATCAATATACTATGTTTGTGTTTCTGCCCATTTAAAAAGGTAAAAATACCTTTTTAATAAATTAATGCTAGCTGGTATATGCTGAAAGACTAACATAGCTAGCACACATTATAGCCCTCCAAGAAAAACACCTGCCGCTATACCTCATAGAAATAGTCAACCTTTAAAAGCAATGGCTGAGATCCTCTAATGAGGCTGCTGTGTGTGTGTGTGTGTGTGTGTGCGTGTGTGTGTGCGTGTGCGTGTGTGTGTGTGTGTGTGTGTGTGTGTGTGTGTGTGTGTGTGTGAGAGAGAGAGAGAGAAACCCCCGTCTCCAGAAGGGTTGCACTAAGATATGCACTGTGTTGCCTTATTGAACTGAAGTACTGGGGGGGCACCACCAGTGTCTCCCTCATCCTCAATCAATAAGTCATGCAGCGACC
Organism: Gadus morhua; assembly: GCF_902167405.1. Taxonomy (NCBI): domain Eukaryota; kingdom Metazoa; phylum Chordata; class Actinopteri; order Gadiformes; family Gadidae; genus Gadus; species Gadus morhua. The sequence goes on from NC_044063.1 coordinate 24,780,018, forward strand.
AAGAACTCATGCTTGCACACTCACACACACACACACACACACACACACACACACACACACACACACACACACACACACACACACACACACACACACACACACACACACACACACACGTGCCTCCCTTTCCTCTACCTCCACAAAATGAATAATGATTGCTTACTTTTAGTACTTTTGTGTAAAACTTTACTGGTGTTGAAGAAACACTTATTCTGCATTTACAAAACCTGCTTCTTTCCAATCCAATATATAGACGACAAGTCTCTTACAGCCCATAAACAATGTCACGAGACACTCTGAAAGCGTACTTTTATGAAATGTTTTCACACATTGAGCTTGGACAATCTCCCGGACAGCTTGGACAAAGCTCACTGAAAAATGCTGAAGTTTCACCAAATACTGTATCCCGCTAGCAATGCTTATCGCCTCGTCCTTGAAGGCCTTAACAGATGCAGACCCCAGGGTCGACGAGTCCCCTGGCCTCACTAAGTTCACTGTTTAAGGAAACATTTGATGTAAACCGGTATGGCCCTTGAAAGGGCTTTTCATGACAGAGTCTGAGCCACATTCAGATGATAAAAATGGGAAAATGCCATCTTGCTCTCTCTCTTCCTCTTCCTCTCTCTCTCTCCCTTTCCCTTTTTTCCTTTGCCTTTATTCCTCACCCGTTTCGTTTTTTTTCTCACTTTGACACATCTCGGGGGCCATTATGTTCTTATATGGTCGGCGAACATTTTAAGGGTCTTTGAAAGTAAGATTAAAGAAATGCTGTGACATTTCTGCGACTAGTTCTGTGAGTAAGAAGTCTTGCTCAATCTCTGCTACTGTCTAGAGAGGGTTGGAAACTTCCACATAGATCAACAGTACTGTTGAGCACTCTTAAGTCAAGCAATGCAATGAATTGAATGTGAATGCATTTGAGTTATCTGAAAAGATTGTCAGGTTGATATGCAGTAGATGTCTCATATTTTACCATCAAAGCCATTAGCTGAAAATAAGCCTTGTGATAAACAAATTGTTGTTCCCAATGTTGATTGGAAGATTCACTATCACACGGTTAAGACAAACTAATATCGGGAGCACTAAAATCCTCCGTCATCCAATCTTTAATTACACAAAACCAAAAATCCTCTTCATCATCGCATCCGATTAGGTGCAATTATGCAAATCACCTCACCACATAATCACACTATATCACAATTCAGAGCAAGAAAACAGACAATAGCAAGCGTAGAAATTGGAGTTCTACGCACTTTACTCTTCTCCTTTTCTCTGCGGGCGTCTCCCTTGGCGTGGCACTTGCCACTCTCATTGAATTATTCACATTGAGTAGAGCAGAGTTATCAGAGGAGGTCGGGAGGAACAGACATTGACACCAGACGGTGCGGGTGAGTGTGGGCTGGCAGAGCTAAGCTCAGTCTGGGTGGCCACAGTGGAGCTACAGACCGCTGTCAATTATGTAAGGCTGAATATATGTTCATCCCTGCAATCACAGGCTTTATTCACAACGACGATGTCAAAATCCTTTTTGTTTTGTTAGTGTGTCTCAATAGATGTCACATACAATAATCATAACACTGAAATATGGAATGCGCTGAATGTAAATGTTAATACTATGTGTAGATATTTGTCTTCACTATATGTTTTATAGGATTCTCCCAGAGGAAATTGGGCTGGGCCTGATCTTTTGTAATTGATAGAATAATGGCTACAAAAGTACAGAAGAGGACACAAACATAACAACAAGGAGGAGCATTTTTGGTGCGTGTGTGTTTGTATTTCTCTCCCTGTGTGTTTGCTCTATCATGTGTTGGTTCAATGTATGCTGATTCGGATGGATAAGAAGGATCTTCCTGGCTGAAGGTCACGGTGGAGCCACGATCCATGCCGGCAGAGGTCTTCATATCTGCGCTGCTGAGAATGCACAATGTTTTGCCAACTCGGACAAAGATTCCCAGAGGGCAGCAGTTTACTGCCATGGATGCATGCAGTGGTATTCTCTGCAAGCGTGTGGGGGTGTCCATCCATGTGGTGTGTGTTTTGTGTGAGTTTTTTATCTGTGCGTGTGTGTGTATTCGTGCTTGTAGTTGTGGGTCAGTGTTTGAGTGTGCGTTTGTGTATGTATTTGCATCTTTGTGTGTGTTTGTGCATGCACATGCATGCTTGCATGTGTGTGTCTGTGTACGTGTTTGTGTGTTAGTTCATACTTTCGTGTTGTGTGTATGTGTGTATCTGTGTGCGTGTGTGTACGTGCTTGCATGTGTGTTTGTGTGTATGTGTTTGTGTGCTGGTGCATGCTTTTGTGTGTATGAATGTTATTTATGTGTGTGTGTGTGTGTGTGTGTGTGAGTAAATATGAGCTTGTGTGTGTGAGTGCACATCGAATGTGTACTTGTGGTGCTTGCATGTGTGTGGGTATTTGTATTCATGACTGTGTTGCCTCTCTCTGCTACATGCTTGTCTGTGCAGTTGGATGGTTTACGTACTTGCCTCACTGCGAGCGGTTTGTGCTCGCGCGCGCGTGTGTGTGTGTGTTTTTGCGTACATTTGCGTGATGTTGTGTGTGAGCTTCATAACGCAATTCATCCCACACCAACGCCACGAGAGCGGTTGCCACCCTCCCACACACACCCAACAGACTGCTGCTCTGCACATACCTCCCGTTCCACAGGCTGTGTGATCCCACCTGTTCTTAATTTCCACCCCGCGCCCACGCACACCATCGCCATTCACATTGTCTTGTAGACGGCCAGTAAAGTGCTCGTCTCACGTATGTAGATTTTTTTTGTTGTTCTCTTCCACCCACATCTATTCACACAATGTTCTATTTGGAAGAGGTCAAACCCCATGACTCCTCGGTTGTTTTTGATCCATCCTTTCACTTTAGATTCATTGCATCGCTCACTTTTGAAAAAAGGAAACTTTTTCACAGGAGAGGGTAAAATGGTATATTCATAGTTGTAAACGGCAATGCATGTAGGAATTCAATCATGAATGATGAGACAAAAGTCAAACCACTAGACTTATGGGCTTCATCTAGATTAGATTAGATTTCTTTATTGTCCTTGTTCAACAGAGTTAATCAACAAAATTAAGTTTAGAGCATCACCACTGGCATAGTATATAAATATAAATATATTAATAAATAAATAAATAACAATAATACCATGAATGAGAATGCAGCAAGTCCAGGCTATTGGTCAGTCTGCTGGACCTGGAGCGGATGGAACGGTATCTCCGTCCAGAGGGCAGTCGCTGGAAGAGATGGTGTGCTGGGTGGACCTGGTCCTTTAGGATGTTGTTCACCCGGCGTAGGCAGTGGGAGGTGCAGACTGTGGAGATCTCTGGGAGGCTCTTCCCAATGATCCTCCCCGCAGCCTTGACCACTCTGTGGAGGGCCTGCTTTTCGGCCCTGGTGCAGCTGGAGAACCACACCAGTAGTCCGTAGGTGGGTACGCTCTCTACTGCGCAGTGATAGAAGTTGACCATCAGTCCCTGTGGAAGTTTTGCCCTTTTTAGTTTCCGAAGGTAGAAGAGGCGTTGTTGTGCCTTACCCACGGCAGAGGTGATGTTGGTCCTCCAGGACAGATCGTCGGCCACAGTCACGCCCAGAAACTTGAAGTTGGACACCCTCTACCTCCTCCCCTCCGATTAGGAGTGGAGAGTGGCTGAGGTGTCTGGCCCTGTGGAAATCGATGATCACTTCCTTGGTCTTGGTGGTGTTGAGAACCAGGTTGTGATCACCGCACCACTCTACCCTCTATCTGTGGTCATTGTCAAAAGCAAACCTCTGCTGTTCCATACTAATATTTGATGATCTTACATGAGGATGCCTGTTAACCTTGCTGGATATCCCGTGACGAGGGAGTGGGGAGCCCTTGAACTGAAGCCTCCACAGCCTTCATATCGTGCCAAAAGCATTTCCACACCTTCTTTATGTCTGGCATTAAATGGCCCAGGTAAGTCTAAATATTTTTTACACAGAAACCAATTGGAAAAAAAGTATTATCTTCTTATATTGCAAAACAGTGCCAAAAACAGACCATAAGCAAGAAGGTGTTTGATGCATTTAAAGAACACACATAAATAGACTCCAAGACACAGTGACTGTATCTATAAGAATATATATTTCTACACAAATTCATACACATAGGCCCGCTGTCCAGTGAGAAGAGATTACTTTGCGCTGGGTGAGTTTACTTTAGGGCGACATGTGTGCTGCATGAAACACGCACCACTTATGTTTAGACGTGCAGATTCAGCATGCTAATGTATGGGTAAGAGAACAAATGTTAAAATGAAGACAGGGCTATCAGTAACTCAAACTAAATAACAAAGGAGAGCTCAAACCAACACGACAACAGCATCAGAGTCAGACGCTGCATCAGATCCTCTATGAACTCCTTACAGTGTGAGCTGTATTTTGGTCTGACCTTAGTAAGAGTTATCTACCTGCAAGCCAAATGTATGCATGTTTTTGGAAATACTACACTGTTATAGTAATTCACCTGATTGCCGTAATTAATGACGACATGGTACAAACCCACAAAGACATTCTTAGGGCCCTGTCTTGCATCCGCCGCAATTGACTTTCTACACTGACGCATGTGTCGTTGCTAGTTTGCAACTGGCGCAGAGCATTCTTTTCCCTCCTCCACCACGCGTCGGTAAATTAGGGAATGATCTTGCGCCCCAAGGGGCAGTTCGGCAAAAGGAGGAGGCGTGTTCTGGCGCAAACGTTCCCTGGTGCTATTTTGCAGTTTCAGATAACAATTATGCCACAAACCAGGAAATACCTGCTTTAAAGTCAGATGCTATTTTAAGGGCGCATGCATAATATTGCTTGTGCACCTCGCGCGCACACTTTGCTCCTCTGATCTATCTAGCCACACATTCTTGGTAAATTTGGGAAAGAACAGCTGATACAGAACTATTTTAGAAGCGCTTGCCATGTAGGTACGGCCTGAAATGCCGCGAGGCCAGGACCACAGCCAACAGCTCCCGTCGGGTCACGCAGTAATTGCGCTCCGCCCGACTGAGAGTTCGGCTGAAGTAGGCGACGGGACGTTCCCCCTCCCCCACCCCCCGGGAGAGGACCGCACCGACCCCCACGTTACTGGCATCGGTGTCGAGGACGAAAGGGCGACCAGCGTCGGGGTACGCCAGGACCGGGGCCTCGGTGAGCACTGCTTGGAGGCGGGCGAAGGCCGTGGCGCAGGCGTTGTCCCAGACGTACGGCCGGCCCGCCTTGGTTAAGCGGTGGAGGGGGCTGGCGACCGTAGCAAAGTCCTGGACGAACTGGCGGTAGTACCCCGCCAGGCCCAGAGTACTTTGCAGTTCACCGGCGTTGGTTGGTCGGCCAGTCCCGGACTGCAGCTGCCTTGGCCGGGTTAGTGGCTACGCCATGCTCGTTCACCACGTGCCCCAAGAACAGCGTTTCCCTGGCCAGCAGGGAACACTTGGCAGGGTTCAGCCGCAACCCGGCCCGGCGGATGGCCCGAAGAACCTCCCGCAGGTTCGCCAGAGCCCCCCGAAATCGTGGGCGTGCACCAACAAATCGTCCAGGTACACGACACAACGACTCCGGGGGATGCTCGCCAGCACCCTCTCCATCATCCACTCGAACGTCGCCGGCGTGTTGCATAGTCCGAACGGCATGCCACAGCCCCTATCCAATGGTGAACGCAGTCTTAGGTCTGGCCTCGGGCGCCAACTCCACCTGCCAGTAGCCGCTACGCAGGTCCAGGGAGCTGAACCAGCTAGACCCCCTGATGTTATCCAGGGCGTCGTCGATCCGTGGAAGCGGTTACGAGTCCTTCCGAGTGACCTCGTTGAGGCGCCGGTAGTCCACGCAGAACCTCCAGCTACTGTCCTTCTTCTTCACTAGGACGGCCGGGGCCACCCATGGACTGGACGAGGGCTCAATCACTCCCCCGGCAGCCATCTCGCGGACCTTGTCCTCCGCCGCCTGGCGCTTGGCTAGTGCTAATCGGTGGGGCCGCAGGCGGATGGGCCGAGCAGAGCCGGGGGGAGACTGGAGCACCACCGTCTCCGTGCCGACGGTGATGGTTGCTCCAGCCATGTCCATCCTGGCACCCCAACGGTTCAGCAGATCCAGGCCGATGATGCACGAGTCCCGGATGTCGGCGAGCCAAAACTCATGCATCACCTCCCGGTCACCCAGCCGGACGGCCAGCCGCTTCCTTCCCCTCAACGGGCTCCTGTCCTGTAACGGTCGTCAGGCTGGTCGCCGTCCACCCCCCCGAGAGTGCGCCGGTGGTGCCCGGAAAAATGCCCGGACGCACCAGGGAGATGGTCGACCCAGTGTCCACCAGGGCCATGCAGGGTTGGCCGTCGATCCCGCAGCGGAGGTAAAGGCCCCTGGCGCGGGCCGGGCCGCCAACCAGAGCGCACCGACCGTGGAGAGGGGCAGGAATCCGGAGCGGCGTTCCCCTCACTGGGCCGCTCCGGCGCCGTTTTACGCCGGACGAGATGGTCTAGCCCGTGGTGCCGGTGCCGGGCAGTCATGGGCCAGATGGCCTGGCTCATCGCATCGGAAACAGCGCCGGTCAGCTCCGGACCTACGTCTGTCGTCGGGTGGTGGACGCTGTGGTGGACGCTGCCGGGGACGCTGGGGCGAGGTCCAGGCCTGGAAACACTCTTCCTCGTTGTCCTCGTCCCACTCGTAGTCTGCCTGCCGGACGTGAGGTCGGGGGGGGCACCGGACGGCTGTAGGTCGGACAGCTCCCGCTCCGCCCGTTCCACCAGCTCAAGAGCCACATTGAGGTTCGGGGGCCCGGCGAGGCGGACGTGCCGTCCCAGCCATGGCGGGGCAAGTCCTTGGAGGAACGATTGAAGGGCTAGTTCCTCCCTAGCCGCAGCAGGGAAGTCGGGGTAGCCCCGCTGGGCATACAGCAGTATGTCTGCTGCGTAGGCCCCCAAACGTTCCCCCTCCCGGCGGCGGCGGCTGGTCAGCAACTCCCGGCTGTGGCTCACGACCCTCCGCTGCCCGAAACGCCTCTCCAAGGCCAGGGTCAGGGCCTGGAGGTCCCGCTGGTCTGCTGGGGCTAGGTCCAGCAGATCCTGCAACGCCGTTCCCTCCAAAGCTAGGGCAAGCTGGGCGGCGGACTCGTCCATACCCCAGCCGTAGTATCGCGCGGCGATCCTCAACTGCGCCAGGTAAGGTTCCAGTGGCGTCGCTCCAGAAAACTTGGGCAGCCTGCGACCGACCACCGCCGATCCTGCGACACCGCCAACGGCCGCTGGTTGGCGGTATTGCGCCGCCGTCGCGCCGAGCCATTCCTCCGAGTCTTCCTCCTTTGGACGCGTCATGTCGGATGTGGGATAATTGTCTTTTTTCATTATCCCACTTCTGACACCAATGTAGCGCCAACCAGGAAGAACAGAGAGTCAGGCTTTTGGTCAAATAGTGGTTCTGTGCCTCATACACCGCTCGACTAAAGAAACCACCTCTTTATTAACTCACTGTAACGGGTTCAATGGAGCGCTGGACACAGGTTTTGCTTCTTCCACAAGGAAGTTATTTTATTGTCTTCCACAAACGTGTAAATCAAAGACAATTGGACAGAACGTAAATCATATTCTGCTGAACGCGATCTCTGTTGGCGATCGGCTCCTTTCTCCTCCCAATCCTTCCTGGATCCCCACCTCACTACAAGACAAAAGCAGGCACATAAGTACAAACACTCCCTGATTGGCCTGAGTGCCGACACCTGCCCGCACTCAGGTCCAATCCCCCCAGCCACTCCGGTGCTCTCCCAACCTGCCCATACTCCCCCTGCAGGCCCGACGTCGCACGTCCCCCCACACACCCCCACCGCCCGACACAGGCCGGGGTCACATCCGGCCGCCAACTCACTCCCCCCCCCAGAGCAGGAGAGGAAGTCCGCCACGGCCATCTGCGCCCCAGGCCTGTGCACGACCTGAAAATTAAAGGGTTGCAACGCGAGGTACCACCGGGTGATCCTCGCGTTGACGTCCTTCATGCGGTGGAGCCACTGGAGGGGGGCGTGGTCGGAGTAGAGGGTGAACGCGCGCCCCAGCAGGTAGTAGCGGAGGGCGCCGACCGCCCACCGGATGGCGAGGCACTCCTTCTCCACCGTGCTGTACCGACCCTCCCGGTCTGATAATTTCCGGCTCAGGTACAGCACCGGGCGGTCAACCCCCTCCACCTGCTGGGTCAGGACCGCGCCCAACCCCCTATCCGACGCGTCCGTCTGCAGGGAAAAAGGGAGATCAAAGCTAGGAGCACACAGGACCGACTTTCCACAGAGGGCTGTTTTAATAGCCTCAAACGACACCTGACATGGCTCCGACCACTGGACTGTATCTGGGGCTCTCTTACGGGTGAGGTCGGTCAAGGGGCTGGCCAGGTCGGAGAAGTTCGGAACGAACTGCCGATAGTAGCCCGCCAGTCCCAGGAACCGCCTCACCTCCTTTTTGGCCCTGGGCCGAGGGGAGGCCGCGACCGCCGCCGTCTTACCGACCTGCGGCCGGACCTTCCCCCGCCCCAGGTGGAACCCCAGATATTGAATCTCCCTCTGCCCGATCACGCACTTCTTCGGGTTGGCCGTGAGCCCCGCCCGTCTCAGCGATTGAAGGACGGCCGCCACCTGCCGCACATGCTGCTCCCACGTTCCGCTATAGATAACGATGTCATCGATGTAGGCAGCAGCATACGTGGCGTGGGGCCGTAACACCCGGTCCATCAGCCGCTGAAACGTGGCCGGGGCCCCGAACAACCCGAACGGAAGCACCTTAAACTGGTAGAGACCGAGCGGAGTGGAGAAGGCTGTTTTTTCCCGGGCTGCTGGAGACAACGGAATCTGCCAGTAGCCCTTCGTGCAGTCCAGGGTCGTATAATATTTGGCCATGCCAAGCCGGTCCATTAGCTCGTCGATCCGAGGCATTGGGTAGGCATCGAACTTTGACACCGCATTCACCCTACGGTAGTCTACACAGAACCGGACAGACGCGTCCGGCTTCCCCACCAGCACGACGGGACTGCACCAGTCACTCTGAGACTCCTCGACAACGCCCAACTCCAACATGGTTGCCAATTCGCGCCGTACCACATCTTGTTTGTGGACGGGCAGCCTGTAGGGGCGTGTCCGCACCGTTAAACCTGGCTGCGTCTCGATGTTGTGAGTAATTAGAGGGGTGCGACCGGGCAGGGGCGAAAACACGTCGGCGAACCGGAGTTGTAGACCGGCAACGTCCCGTGCCTGACTCTCTACGAGACCCTCGCCCTGACCGACCGGGGGGTTGGGGCCTAGGCTAGGGACGTCCGGCCCAAACTCCTCCTTCTCCGGTAACATCGACGCAAACGCGACAGGGACCGCATCGTTCCACCTCTTTAGGAGGTTGATGTGGTAGACCTGCTTGCTTTCGCCCCTGTCCGTGCGCGCCACCTCGTAATCTACGTCCCCAACCCGCCGTGTGACCACAAAGGGCCCTTGCCACTTCGCGAGTAATTTGGTGCTAGAGGTGGGCAACAGAACGAGGACCTTATCCCCCGGTGCAAGATCGCGTAATCTAGTCCCTCCGTCGTACAGGCGTTTCTGATTCTCCTGGGCTTGGTGCAAATGCTCACGTGACATTACCCCGACTGAGTGGAGCTTTGCACGCAAGTCCATGACGTACTGGATTTCGTTTTTACTGTCGCTGGACCCCTCCTCCCAGGTTTCTTTAATGAGGTCCAGGACGCCCCTGGGCCTGCGCCCATAGAGCAACTCGAATGGGGAAAACCCCGTGGAAGCCTGAGGAACTTCCCGCACCGCAAACAACAGAGGGTCTAGCCATTGATGCCAATTTCGAGCATCCTCCAGTACAAACTTCCGGATCATGGACTTTAACGTCCGGTTAAACCTCTCGCACAAGCCGTCAGTGGCTGGGTGATAAACGCTCGTGCGGATGGCCTTCACCTTCAACAACCCGTAAAGTTCCTTCATCGTGCGTGACATGAAATTGGTGCCCTGGTCAGTGAGAATCTCTTTCGGGATTCCCACCCGCGATATGACATGAAACAACGCCTGCGCAACACTCTTCGCAGAGATGTTCCGCAATGGAATTGCTTCCGGGTATCGGGTTGCGTAGTCGATCAGGACCAACACAAATCGATACCCTTGTGAGGAACGTTCTAATGGCCCGATAATGTCCATGCCCACGCGGTCGAATGGGGCCTCTACCAGAGGAAGGGGCCGCAAGGGAGCCCTGGGAATGGCGGGGGGATTCACCAGCTGGCACTCGGGGCAGGAGGCGCACCACCTACGCACTTCCGCCCGAATCCCCGGCCAATAGAATCGAGCCATTATCCGGTTTAGTGTTTTCTCGTACCCCAAATGGCCCGCCATTGGGTTGTAATGCGCCGCCTGGAAAATCATTTCCCGGCGGCTCCTGGGTACCAGCAACTGGGTAAAAATCTCCTCACTCTCGGTGTCACGACCCACCCGATAAAGCCTATCCCTAACGACCACAAAGTGTGGGTAAGTCAGCACTGCGTCTGGCTGTAACCTCGAACCATCAATAGCAATCACTTGGTCGAAGGCTGAGCGTAAAGTAGCATCACGAGACTGCTCGAGGGGGAAATCGTCCACCGGTGGGAAGCTCGGCGCTCGGACCTCGGGTTGAGAACCTCCCGCCTCCTCCCCCGATTCCTGATCAGCGTCGGACGCCCTTGCATCGGCGCAGAACACAGCGCATGACCTACATGTCCCTATCTGTCGTGTCCGCACCCCCGTAGTCTTGCTAACCGCCCCTGGAAACCCAGCCCAATCTAACCCTAGAATCAGGGGGTGCGTGAGGCTCGGACTAACCGCCGCCTTGACTCTATGCATTTTCCCCCCGTAACGAATTTCGATAGGGACCAAGGGATACGTGTGAACATCCCCATGTATACATTTCACCGAAACGCTCGATGCCTCTATCAACGCCTCGGACCGCACCAGGCGCTGGTGGATCATGGTCTGCATGCAGCCCGAGTCCAACAGCGCCTGGTGCGTACCCCGCTGTATCCTCACCGGGATACGGTACGCCTCGCCGGGACCGTGGGGAGGAGACGGGGCACCGGTGACGCGGACGACCTGACCCACCTCCATCATAGGGCACTCCCGCCGGAAGTGGCTAGGCCGCCCGCACCGCCAGCACCCCTCCCCTGCCGCCTGAGCGCCCGTCTGTGGAGTGGGGGGGGAGGCGACTCATGTGCCCGCTCTGGAACGCCCCCCCCATCTCGCCCTCGGCGCCGGGGTTGGTCTGTCCCGCCGTGGGGCAGCCGCCCGGTACGTGGGCTCGGTGTCGGTGGTCGCTGGCCCGCTGGTGGTGGCTGCAGGTGGCTCTCCGCCAAGACGGCCGCGGCGGAGAGACTCTCGGGTCGGTTGTATCGGACCCAGGCGGAGGTCCTAGCCGGCAGCCCCTCCACGAACCTCTCCAGGGCCACTTGCTCCACCACGTCCTCTGCCGTGTTCCGGTCTGGGACCAGCCACCTCCTTGCCTGGTCCATCAGCTGCTGGGTGAAGGCGAAGGGTCGGTCGCCCTCACGGATGGCCAGCGCCCAAAAACGCCGGCGATGTTCCTCCGGGTAGAGGCCCAGCCGGTCTCGGATGGACCTGGTGATGGCGTCGTAGTCCCGCTGGGCCCCAGCCGGCAGACTGTGGGCCGCAAGCTGCGCCTCTCCTGTTAGGAGCGGCAGGAGACGGTGCGCCCACTCCGGGCGGGGCCACCCTGAGACCTCGGCCACCCCCTGGAAGGTCTCGAGGAAGGTTTCCGCGTCGTCTGCCTCCCCCATCTTCGGGACGTGTATGCTCGCGGGTCCCGCCCCCCGGGGCCCTTCGCCGCGTCCGCCGGAGGCGAGGAGCTCCCGGAGCATGGCCCGATCGGCGGCCAAGGATTGTGCCAGGTCCGTGAGCGCCTCGTTCTGCGCCTGGTGGAGCTGGCCTTGTCTCTCGCCATCTGGGCTAGGTGCCCGAGCACGTTTCCCAATGGGGACTGGTCCATTTCTGTACGCTCGCCCCACGTTGGGCGCCACTGTAACGGGTTCAATGGAGCGCTGGACACAGGTTTTGCTTCTTCCACAAGGAAGTTATTTTATTGTCTTCCACAAACGTGTAAATCAAAGACAATTGGACAGAACGTAAATCATATTCTGCTTAACGCGATCTCTGTTGGCGATCGGCTCCTTTCTCCTCCCAATCCTTCCTGGATTCCCCACCTCACTACAAGACAAAAGCAGGCACATAAGTACAAACACTCCCTGATTGGCCTGAGTGCCGACACCTGCCCGCACTCAGGTCCAATCCCCCCAGCCAATCCGGTGCTCTCCCAACCTGCCCATACTCCCCCTGCAGGCCAGACGTCGCACGTCCCCCCACACTCACCAACTCGTACATAGAACAGCACCTAACTAACACACAAGTCATTATCGGTGATGGTGGCAACAACGACACACAACAATGAACAATCCCAACCCATTAACCCCACTGATCATCAACAACACCAACAACTAGCAAAGGACCCAGAACAGCAACAATAACAGAAACAATAACAGCAACAACATGCGCCCCTAGAATCCCCCGCACGAACCCGGAAGGGAACGAACACATGTTGCGAACACCGGTCGTTACAATATATAGGGCGCACCGGATTATAAGGCACTGTGACAACCCCGATCAGACGGAGGAGTTCGAGCCCATCATTAAATCCACCACCAACAAATCATTAAATCCACAACTACTCCTCGCCACTGAACAACCGTGAATGAACTGTAAGCGAGTCAGCGACTAGTGGGTCTGGTAGGAGTCGAGTCTGTGAAAGAACGAGACGAACGAGATGAACGACACGAACGAGACAAACGATTCGAACGAGACAAACGAAAGAGAGGAACCAGTTCGGTTCGTTCTTCTTAAGGATTCGTTCATTCGAACTGATTCGTTCGCGACCGAGCCTACTCTATTATTCATAGTTATCTATCTATATAACGGACGAAAGCTGTATGCTGTATGCCAAGAGGATATTATGAATCTCAAACGACTGCGTCGGGTTTTCCGATGTCTCTGAATACGCCATAACATGCCATAATAAGCGCCATAACACCAACAGCAGAACAGTTATCCAAATAACAAAGAAGTGAACAACATATGCGTTACAGTGTGTGTATTCACACACACATGTGGCGCTCGCACGGTCTTGGCTCATTGGGCAAAGCAGAGCAAGGGAGGTAACATGTCCCATATGACAACATACGGGGGAAAAATCCAAATTGGTGCGTCTGAGCTTTTTTTTTCAAAGGCAGAGCAGGATAGCTAGTGCTCGTTTTACACCTAACGCCATTTCTTTCTACCTGGGGACCATAGGCAGGCTAAGGGAACTCATTAATGTTAGAAAACCTCATTGAAAGTTTTCGAAGTTGATAACTGGCTACCGTCAATAATATAATAGAGACGCAAAAAATTTAAAATAGCCAACAGGGGAGATTCTTAAGTTAATTGTGTTGGCGCCTCTATTATATTATTTACGGACTTCCTTGAAACATGGCACAGACTTGGAGAACAGTATTGTTTAATAAACTCCCGCTACACTACTACTAAGATGTTGATCATGTTTGTGTGTAGGGACCAGAGGCGGACAGAGTACACAGTTTCCTTACTTGAGTAAAAGTACAGATACCCCTTGCTAAATTTTACTCAAGTACAAGTAAAAGTACTAGAGTCAGATGTCTACTTAAGTAAAGTACTGAAGTACTTGTTTTTAAAAGTACTTGAGTATCAAGAGTACAAGAGTATGTTTTCTAATATTGCATTACTAATGCCACAGTGCTTACATTTATGTATAGAAACGTCCTACATGGAGTTATGAAAAATGTTAACACCTTGGAGAATGTAAAAGGAATTGAAAGTAAAATCAAGTAATTTTCATCTTTTTACCATGGCAATAGCGCAATAGTATACAGTATAACAGTATACTCAAGAACATACAAACAATGCTCAGCTTACATAAATATGCAATATCAGAAAAGAAATTCAGCTAACAATTCTATGTATGTGTGAGTTTTCTCCGTTTTTGTATCAATCAAATCAACAATCGTCTCATCTAATTCTGACCATGGAGTTGGCTTTGGCGGAAAGCAAAGGTGATTGCTGATAGGCTGAAGGCTGTCCTAATCAGTTTGGAGGGAATCACGTTTGAGAGGGAAACAACAAATTGAGGGTTTCCGTGATTTTTCTTTTCTCCTTTTATTTTTTATTTTTCAGAAGGAGTAACGGGTACTTACTCACGGTTATGGATAGAAATGTAACGGAGTAAAGAGTACAATATTTGCCTCTCAAATGTACTTGAGTAAAGTCATGAGTACTCCCAAAAAATGATACTCGAGTAAAGTACAGATCCCTCAAAATTGTACTTAAGTACTGTACTCAAGTAAATGTACTCCGTTACTGTCCGGCTCTGGTAGGGACCCTAATCATGCTACTGCAGCGGTTTGGTGCTATTTTTAGCTACATTAGTGGTTAAAAAATGCCGATTTCGAAGCGTTCGCTGTGCTCCTAGCCAATGAAAAAACATCTGGAGGGCTTATTTGATTGGTTTACATGCCAAAGCAAAGACCCTGGGTTCAATTTCTGCCGGAATTACACTTTAACAGTCCTGTCAAAATGCATTATGGGTTATTAAAGCAACTGTCATGTCTATAGATTGCAGACAGTTTCTATAGTCTGCCTTCCGGGGTACTTAGGTAGTATATTTTTTTTTCTCATACTCCCATCCCACATTATGCTAGTGTGGAGATCCGGACGGGGTCAGAGACTCAAAGAGAGACTGACAAAAATGTTAATTACCCCTGTGCACCTAACAAACCCGCCCCTTTAAGCCCATTGGCCAAACAATTTACCACAGGTAGTCCACAGGCAGGAAGGCTGAGATTGTGTGGCATTAGATGAACATATATAGGAACATGCTTGACAGACTATTAGGAAAAAAACAATATACTAATCACTTTATTTTCTCAACGTGATTGGCATGGATATCCGATTTTGGGCAGAGCATTTCCGAGCACCAGTGAGTAAGTGAAAGAGTCTGCTAGCATGCATGTCAGAAGCTACATAGGGCCCCTGCTGTATGAGGAGAAGCAGAGGAGAAACAGATATATCAGGCATCGGTAGTGGATTGATGTTTTCTCTGTTGTTTGCTGCTGTCCCGGTGGTTTGGTTTTCATACGCTTGAGAAAACGCAAACAATCCTCTTTTAATTTTACACAACATTGCACATGCTTTTTCTTGTCATGTTATTTATGGCACGATATGTTTAGGAATAGGCCGGTATTGTAAGCTACCCCATGTGTTTGAAATATATATATATATATATAGTCAGCCTTTTAATTACATTCTTCCGGATTGAAAAAAGGGGCTTAAACACATTTAAGAGTCGCACACTCCATCAGATGTGTAAGCCAAGGTGGGCTTATTACGGAGGGAGACAAACATCTTTAATAGGGCTGTTGGAATGGTTTCTGGACCGCTCTCTAAGTATAAGCCTTAGAAAATCCTACTCAAGGGGAACCTGATTTATAATTATTATGAGCTGAGTTCAACCAAACATTTCCATGTTTAAAGTTATGCCCAGCTACTATTAGGGGTGGGAAAAATAATCGATTCTTCGATGCATCGCGATTCTCGCTAGAACGATTCTGTCTCGATGCAGATAAATTAATAATCGGAATAACAACATTTTTTAAAGTTTTTTTTTTTTTTTTTTGCCTGCTGCAACATTCTGTTCATCAGAGAGG
This sequence comes from Gadus morhua, assembly GCF_902167405.1. Taxonomy (NCBI): domain Eukaryota; kingdom Metazoa; phylum Chordata; class Actinopteri; order Gadiformes; family Gadidae; genus Gadus; species Gadus morhua. The sequence goes on from NC_044063.1 coordinate 24,795,811, forward strand.
GATACTATTCGTAATTTTAATTTTGAATTTATCTTCAGTGTGTTGGCCAATCTGATTTGTCTTGACACGATTGCGATTCAGCCGACGCATATGCTTGCAAACTCACAGCCAGACACAAGAACTCCTTCTAATTCAAGAGCAGCTTTTCCTTTAATGACATAGAAAGAAAGAAAACTAGACTGCAAGCAGTTATGCAGGGGTCCAAGAAGTGTGCATTTCGCCGGCACAACGCGAAGCATGTGTTCGAAACTGAGAAACGGCGTATGCCAAAAGATGCAGCTGACTCCATTGAATCTGTGGATACAAAGGTTTTGACTGTGGGAGGTTCGGTGTGGGAGTTATAGCCCAAAACGCGTTTTCAGAACATTCCATTGGCGATTAGGAGATGTATTATTTCGTCGTTTTTTTGCGCCCTCTTGTGGCGAAATTTTCCAAAGACAATTTTCCTTTTCCAAATAACTCCCGCCCACATTAATAATTCTTGACCATAATTTTTATATAGACTCGGGTTTGCCCCGTGATGGTTTCCCTTGAGTTTGAAGAACATTCCTTTGGCCAATTAGAAGATATACAATTTCCTCGTTTATTGCGCCCCCTAATGGCGAAATTTTCCGAAATTTTTATCGTACGACATTAAGGTTAGCACCAACATGTCTGTAAAATTTGGACTTGTTCCGATGTCTAATTTTGCATTTCTTTGGATTTTTGATTTTCCACGTCTAATTTAGCTCATAAACCAATATTCAAAACGCTACCGTTTCGTCGTCGAAGGTCCGATCAAAAAAGTGTCTATCAATTCTATGCGTGTGCGTCTGAAGATGCCGTGTGCAAAGTTTGGTGTCGATTGGTCAAGAAATGTGGGAGGAGTAGCGAAAAAACTGTTTTGCGGTTTTCGCGATTTTGCGAAAAAAAATTCTAGACGCAAATGGGCGTGGCCTATGCCAAAAGATGCAGCAGACTCCAGTGAATATGTGCGTACAAGTTTTTGACTGTGGGAGGTTCGGTGTGGGAGTTATAGCCCCAAACGCGTATTCCTTGGTATAGCGCCACCTGGCCGGCATGTCTGGATTTTGTCGTCTGCGTAGTCCCCACGGATCTGGATCTAGTCATGCAATTGGCGTGTCGGCACCATTTACGGTTTGGGCTGTGGCACAGTTTCAGGGAGGTAAGTATAATAACTAGAACTGCAAGCAGTTATGCAGGGGTCCAAGAAGTGTGCATTTCGCCGGCACAACGCGACAAGAAATGTGCGTTTCGCCGGCACAACGCGAAGCAAGTATTCAAAACGCTACCGTGAACAACATGTGGATATAAAGGTTTTGACTGTGGGAGCTTCGGTGTGGGAGTTATAGCCTAAAACGCGTTTTCAGAACATTCCATGGCCAAATAGGAGATAGACAATGTCGTCGTTTTTTGGCGCCGCCCTGTGGCGAAATTTTCCAAAGAGAATTATCCTTTACCAAATAACTCCCGCCCACATTAATAATTCTTGGCCATATTTTCTATATTGGCTCGGGTTTGCCCCTTGATGGTTTCCCTTGAGTTTGAAGAACATTCCTTTGGCCAATTAGAAGATATACAATTTCCTCGTTTATTGCGCCCCCTGAGGGCGTAATTTTCCGAATTTTTTATCGAACGCCGTTAAGGTTAGCACCAACATGTGTGTAAAATTTGGACTCGTTCCGATGTCTAATTTTGGATTTCTTGGATTATTGATTTTCCACGTCTAATTTAGCTCATAAACCAATATTCAAAATGCTACCGTTTCGTCGTCAAAGGTCGCATCAAAAAAGTGTTTCGTGCATTCTTTGCGTGTGCGTCTGAAGATGTCGTGTGCAAAGTTTTGTGTCAATTGGTCGGGAAATGTGGGAGGAGTAGCGAAAAAACAGTTTTGCGGTTTTCGCGATTTTGCGAAAAAAAATTCCAGACGCAAATGGGCGTGGCCTATGCCAAAAGATGCAGCAGACTCCAGTGAATATGTGGGTACAAGTTTTTGACTGTGGGAGGTTCGGTGTGGGAGTTATAGCCCCAAACGCGTTTTCCCTTGGTATAGCGCCACCTAGTGTTCGGCGTGTCTGGATTTTGTCGTCTGCTTAGAACTCAGGGACCTGGATCTAGTCATGCAATTGGCGTGTCGGCACCATTTACGGTTTGGGCTGTGGGCACACTTTTAGGATTAGCACGTCGGAATAATAATAACTAGAACTGCAAGCAGTTATGCAGGGGTCCAAGAAGTGTGCATTTCGCCGGCACAACGCGACAAGAAATGTGCGTTTCGCCGGCACAACGCGAAGCATGTGTTCAAAACGCTACCCTGAACCTGTGGATACAAAGGATTTGACTGTGGTAGGAGTAGCAAGAAGTCAGTGTAGCGTTTTCGCGGCGAAATTTTGTAGAAGATATACAATTTCCTCGTTTATTGCGCCCCCTAATGGCGTAATTATCCGAAATTTTTATCGTACAACATTAAGGTTGGCACCAACATGTGTGTACAATTTGGACTCGTTCCGATGTCTAATTTGGATTTCC
>NC_044063.1:24798352-24808352 GCF_902167405.1 Gadus morhua
GCCTTTTAAATGGTTTAAAATAGCAATTTAGTTTTTACCATAACCACTGCCCCCATTGTTTCAATTTTATAGCGTTTTGATAGAATCGGCTAAAAACAGCCAACTGAAGAAAGCGTCTATATGTGTTTTTTTGTGCTCCAAAACGAACGTTTCAACTCATTATCATACAAAACATATCCCAAATCCGTTTTACACCGGAATTCCCCTTTAATTGGTTGACAGGGACACATTTATTTATTTTCAAGTTGTTTGTTACATCATATAAATGTAAAACTAAATATGGTTCTTGATGTAAAATAATTAAAGTTTAACTATAATGTTAACTATATTATATATGTATGCACTGTAACAACAGCAGCATCAATACAAATATAATGTTTTCAAGAATCTAATGTGTAGACTATTCATGAAGTGTTGATAATTCACCTCAAAGGTGTTGGCTGTACACCAGTCAGAGTACATTCTCACTCTAGAAGTATTAAATAATAAGCTCTGCGAAGTGCTACAAAGCACTGACTTGGAGTACATATTTTCTCTCTCTGGGGTTCTAGGTTTACACTGCAGGTGTAAGGAAGCACTGAATGAGTGCCCAAAAGTACCACTAATAGAGTACATTTGCACTCTCAAAGTGTTCAAATGAAACTCTAAATTTGGAGTACATATTTTGCTCTTCTAACAGTGTTCAGTGAACACTGAACTCTTGGACCTATATATACCCAAAAATGAGTGTTAAATGTACACCCATAGAGTACAATGTACACTGTGATTTTTGCTGTGTGGAAACCCAAAAATACCTAAATAAGAAAAGTGTCCAAACTCAAGTCCATCTTATTTGATGAATTTTATATAATCGAATGGTTCTCTCATCTGTAGGGTTATCATTGTTTAATGCACAAAACAAATAAAAAATAATTAATGCAACATTAATAGCAAATAGTCAAAAGTCCTCTGTCTGATGTTTGTTTCCTTTGCTTTTAACTTTCAAAGGCCAAAGTTAAGTTTATCTTTCTGTGTGCAACATTGGCATGTCATTCCTCTTCAACAGGGCCCTGATGGCCGTATAAAGTGGACTGCAGAATTGTGATTCCCTAGTGACTTCCACAGCATACATTCAAAAAACACATACAAAGTTATCGATACCAACTACAGGTTTGTTTGTTTATGATGTGTTTGTGGGAGTGGTCTGCGGTGAAAGATGGGTAGAAGTAGAAAGTTCATTTGAATGATACCTTGTTCTAACACCTGCTGTGGAAGATCTTAGTAAATAATGATTTAAATGCACGCTTTCCCCTTCCGGGACCGTAAAGTCCAGCTGTTTTCAAAACAGCCAGCAACTGGCGGGGGACTCTTCCTCGGTGCTGCGAAAGGTTCACAAGCCATGCCTGAGACGATGTTGCATTTCACCCTCGGAGATAATACAACTATACAAGTTAGAGTCTTTGAGAAACTGAGTAAGAAAGAAGCTAATTTGCTGAAATTTTGGTGCGTCACCAATTTGCGTTAGCAAATCAGGTCGACTTGACATCTTAAACCCTGAATGATCTTTGTGACTGCTAATAATAGGGATGAGCAGGCAAATCACTTGGCAATTGCAACAAACAGATAATTGACTGTTGCATGCATTATTTAGGTTTCATGCATCCGTCGAACTTAATGGGATAAGAAATTGAGAACAGATGGAAGATCAATCATTTAATTTCATAGAGGATGGAGCGTTAGAGGCTTGTTGTAGTAAGTCTGCATCGGCCCATTTAGTAGGCTACACGCCACTCAACTTCATAGAACACTCGTTTCCAAGGAAACCATCATGGGAAAGACAAGTACGATCTAGCGGGAGTGAAATTCTGTAGATTAATTTAAAAAAGATAGAATTAACGTAAAGAAGGATATTTTTGCACTTGTTTGTGAGCAACTTGTTAACATCTTACTGTGTTTGCAGTTCCAGGCAATAGGCCAAGACATTACAATCCCAAACATTACATTCTAAATCCTTAAGGATCAATCAATACACAGCTCCACCTGATCCTCCCTTTTCAAAACACGCACACAAACACACAAGCATACGCAGGCTGTAGTGGTTTGTGGCGGGAAGTGGCCGTGGCTTGCCGTCAGCTGCAGACAGGGGGGCGAGGTGGCCCAATCGGGGAGCAACACGTTGAGCATAATGCGAGGCAGGATATGTAAGCAGATGGTATTCTGTGCTTCCCCACTTACAGTGAGGTCGGCTCCGAGTCCTGTCAGTCGCAGAGCATGCAATCGATTACTGTTTGAACTGTAATTAAATGATATGCATGGAAGAGGTCTGCGGTACTCAATACCCACTCGGACAATTAAAGGCATTATTGAATCAAGCCTGACATCTTCGTCTGAACCTGGTGGATGTGTGGAATATGCGACTGTGGCAGTAACTGGGACGAAAAGCTTTCAACAGGAAAGGCCAGACGGGACCCCCTTGACCCAAGCGTCACACCGGATCGTGGACATGCAGGAGGGGCTTGTCCTGGCCCAGGGACACCAAGGGCCACAAGCCACATAGAACTCTACGTGGGTGTCTTCTGCAAAGATTGTTCAGAAAGAAAATTGGTCATCTTTATAGGCTGAGATTTTCCAAGATGTTCAAACAGAGATCAGGGGTTTTCTGTTTTTACTTACAAATTGTCATGAGATTATTCGCAAGTAAACAAGCTTAACGTGACAGCCTCTTTATTCCCATATTTGAAGAAAAATCGTTGTAGGATGCCATCCTAAACCCTGGGAACCACACTACTAAGGATGGACTGGTTTATCCTTAACACTGGTTTATCACTGTTATTCCCATTCAGTCTGTCTACTCCAAAAGTACCTTTCATCATTACTTATGCAGTGCCTGTTCATAAATATGTCTCATAGATGCTCCTTCCTATAGAGTTCAATTAGATAGTTGGATGTCTTTTCACGTGCACTACCACTCTATGCCTTATACTTACGGTGTCACTATATCACAATGACTTCCAACGTATTGTCTGGACTCAGAGTGAGTAGATTTACACATATTCTCAACACATGGTTATATTTCCATCTGGAATTCTGCATGGAAACCTGAATACGCATGTGTCTGGGAGCATTTCTCTGCACAGCACAGTTTACTAATCAGGCCCCAGACCCAGTCGTTCCTGGAGATTTCTGGGCAGCATGCAGAGGAGCGAGCCCCGCCCATCAACCATAGGCCTTGCAGAACTTCCATGGGTGCAAATTGCGCTCCCAGGACGACATCGAGCCGTACTTATAGGTAATTTAGGAGACGGCGGTAACATGTGGCTAGCTGGAGGTGGAGTGGGCCAAACGTCTGCTGCCTTCCTGTTTAAAGATGCTTTAAAGGTCCCATGGCATGCTACTTTATGGGTGCTTTAATATAGATATTAGTGGGCCCCAAACACAGTATTTGAAGATGTTCCCGAAATTCAGCCGTGGTGCAGAATTACAGCCACTATGAGCCAGTCGCACATTGAGCTTTCCCCAAATGTGTCGTTTCAGTGGCTGTAGCTTTAATGTAAATGAGGAGGAGAGAGGCGGGTCAAGGAGGAGGGTGGGGGTGTGGCCCTGAGCAGCTTGCTGCCACGGTACCATGCACTCTGCTTACAGTGGATGTATCGCAATGGCGAGGCGCACACAGCCTTTGGCCGTGTTCTGTAAATATTCTAGAGCACTCCGGTGCTCCGGCGGGAGTCCTGGAGCTCTAAAGCTGTGTGAGCCTCCAGACGATATTATAAATCTCAATTGACTGTGTCGTTCTTCCACGTCCACATCAAGCTGAAGTAGACTGAACCACGACATGGAGGAGAAAGGGATTGTTGACCGCGGTTGTCTCCCGCCAGAGCCTCCCTGCCGAAGGACCACCGCCTCGGCAGCGGTCAGCGCCTAGGCACCACCGCCTCCTGCAGCGGGCAGCACCGAGGTGGTGGTCCCTCGGCAGCGGGAAGCGGGGCTCAAGCGGGAGACATTCGCGGGCAACAATCCCTTTCTCCTCCATGTCGTGGTTCATGTACTTCAAGGAGTCAAAGCCAAAGTTCCTTTCCCCCAATTCCTTCTCAACCATGGCCGAGATAACCCCCACTACGAGTCTCGTTGTAGAAATACCAGAGACGAGAGTCCGACGTGTTATGCACCATAACACCAACAGCAGAACGGTTATCCAAATAACAGAGAAGTGTGCAACACTTGCGTTACAGTGTGTGTAATCACACACAACACACACACACACACACACACACACACACACACACACACACACACACACACACACACACACACACACACACACACACATACACACATGTGGCGCTTGCAACGTTGTATCTCATTGGCGGGCCAAATTCTCTGGGCTGGCAAGGCAGAGAAAGGGGAGGTGGCATCTCCCCTTATGACGACATACGGGGAAAATTCCAAAACGGCGCGTCTGAGCTTCGTTTTTTCAAAGGCGGAGCAGAATGCCTAATGCCCGTTTTATAATCAACGAAATTTCTAGCTATTGGGGGTGCATAGGTAGGCTAGGGGAACTCATATTAATGTTAGAAAACCTCAGAAAGTGAAATTTTCAAGCCATGGTATCTTTAACCACCACTATTAGGCTGCCGGCGGAAGTTCAGGGGACTACGTGACGGTTAAGCAGGGGCTCGTGGACAGGCTGGGCCTTACTTCGGATGGACACCGCCAATGTACATTCAAGTGGATGCACATTCAAGCGGCTGTATATTTGGTGGTGTGCATCCTTCTGTGAATGTCAGTCGTTAATCCTGCGGCCATCCCAGAAGTTAGGGGAGGGTAACTTACGCACCTCCTGACCTCAAGCTACCCTTTGCCTTGCAGGCCGACGCATTGAACAGGAACCGGGGGCTGTTTTGTCCCAGAAGGTCGAGGTCATGGGTGCTGTTCCTCAGCCGCAAGCTGTCAAACGGGAGGGGAGGTACGGTACAGCAGGGAAAGAGTATCTGGATATCAAGTGGGTGGTCGACACCCTACGTTACTACCCCCTGGGGAGCTCATTTACTCTCTTTTCGGATCACACCTCGCTCCAGCGGCCCCACAGCATGAGGGACATTAAAGCTTGGCGTTGGCTGCAGACAGGGGGCGGGGTGGCTCAGACTGAGGAACAGACTCCGCTGGGGGAGGTGAGCGTCATGAAAAAGCAGGATATGTATGCCGACGGTGTTTGGTGCTGTCTCTCTTACAGCGAGGTCACGTCCGAGTCTTGTTTGTCGCAGAGCGCATTGTGGACTATCGTTTACTATAAGGGTGATTTTCATTACATGCATGAAACGGATTTGTGGTATTCTGCACCCACTTGGACCGTAAATAAATGACTGAACCAAGCCTGATTTATTTGAACCTGGTAGTGGCGCAGAATGTGCTCCATGGTAATTATTACAATTTAACATTTTGGGTAAGAGGGTCGTCCTACTGTTGAAATGCATTGTGGGTTATCCTACCAACTAGTTTCTAAGCCAATAAGAAGTTACACACCCAATAGTGTTGGGGTTTGGTTCTTCTAGGATAGCACGCTAATCACGTTTACATTCCTATTAATCACTGATATTCCAGCTACCATCTTTAGTTCATACCCTGTATAGCTTTAATTGGCAGAATAATTTGTTATAGCGGACAGTTTTACAGTTCATAGTTTGTTCGTAAGTCCTACTGGACGTAAACACTGGTGGTTTGAAGGAGATTGAACTCAGCCACAGTTTGTTGATGGTTTGGTACAAATCTATTCAATACCAAGCATTGACTTCTGATTATGCGGACCTGAATCCCCCCTTGGATAGAGAGTTAATAAAGCGTGGCACCGTCCACCTCCAAGTGTGGCAAAGACATAATCAGATAAAAGAGCAGGAGGAAGATTTTTCTTCCACTAGCAATCTTTATTCTCCTCATGCATGCAAAAGTAGACCAGGCGCACAAAAACTATTCCAGACTCATCTTTGAAGTTCTAACCAATATCCTCGAAACGTATTTCTTCGCAGCCTGTTGGAACAGTGAAAACACACAGTGCTTGCTCATTAGCTGCTAGCATGGAGGCCTTTTCCCTTCATCGTTACACTCTCATTCCTACCTTTGTGTCGATAGGAGATGGTCTAATAATGAGTCACTTCACAAGCCTTTAAGACCACCTACGATATGCCATTCCAAGACAAGTCAGATCTCCACAATCCGTACTTTAAACCACCTCAGTCTCAAACAAATAATACATACAGCACAATGCATATGACATAATTGCTGTTTAATCATTCAGTTCTGAATACACGATACAAGATTTTTCTTTATCCCTTTTTCCAGAACAAAATATGAACATCATCGGGTACTAGTATTAGATATGATAATTCAGTTAATGCAGCAAAAGTTGGAGCACTTTCGTATTTTGAATAACAACAGATTGATGTTTTTGGAGGTTCATTAAAGCCTCCAAGGGGATTGAAGGTAACACAAGCAGTCACTTGAGTTATTAATTAAGGATATTGAAAACAGCAGAAGCTACTTACTGTTTGTAACATGGAACATTGTCATACACATTACTTGCACAGGCGCTCAAACGTTCAAAACGGGATAAGTGATGCTATTCACTGTATTTTGTCGAGAATTCTCTTCATCCTTTATCCAGGGGGAAAGCAGACAAAATCCTGTCTGCTGGGGGAGGACACAACACAATAACTGTCGATCAAAGAAGAACAGCTTTTGTATTTTGCACCGTGTTCAAATTCTTATTCTTTGTGTATTGCTGTCATGGGACAATTAGATTACTTACAAAGATCCAGTTTGGTTCGCTTCACTGCCATGATTGACATGGCGAAAAGCTCTCCGCTTGATGCATATCTAAAAGGTAAGCGCACTTTTCTTTTGGGAGGTGCATGTTCCGTTGTGATGTTCATTGTTTGAAAGAGTGAGTCTTAAACACCATTATATATACCAACTAAACAAACGCAATGTTTTCCAATTTCGGAATGGATGCATGGATGGTTGCCCTTGCCACACCATGTTCCCATATTATTTATAGTTTCTTATATATATTTACCTCAGCTACCAAGACCTTAAAGAGCAGGTAAACCGCTGAATTAGCAGGAGAACTTTCGCCCACGAGTTTCAAAACATGGGATCCAAGCAGTCTTGAATGTCATAAATGTTTTTTTGCAAAACTGTAACATTGGGTTCCATAGCAGAAGATGTGTGGTGTGTTGTCAAACGTTGTCAAACCCACGCCGCACTCGCTTTAACTACGGTGAGCACCCGCTTCAAAACAACCAAACAACCACTCAGGAAAAGTGCTTTTAGCTCCAAGCTACAGATTTCTTGTATTATGCAGAGAATTTCCCCTCCAATTTAAAACCTTATTCAATTCAGTCAAAACAACCACTGGAATGTTCAGGAACACTTCATGACACCCAAACAGAACTAACAGAAAGAAAATACTTTTTAATACACAAAGTACATTGACATACCCGGCTATGCCGAGATGGAGGTGGCAACTGGGCTCTCTCCCTGGCCTTATACCTGCCACCTTCTCAAGCGATCAAGGCAGTGACACAAAACCAATGAACAATTAACAAATGAATGAATAAAAGAGTAGGTAAGCACGGAATCAGGGATAGCAAAATGAGGAGGAAGTGTCATTGAGTAAAATACGCTTACTGCAGACTATTTCTGCTGCAATTGTATGAATGTGTGTGGGGGGTTAAATTGAAGGTAAACTAAGCTAAGCTAACCCATGACCCATCATACCCCTAGGTTGGGCTGTTCTGAGCAAAGCTTTAGATCAAGCCAGGACTAAAAGATCCAGGAATTATGATAAACCTAAAGCTGTAGCCGTTATAAAGAACACTTAAGTCATCTATTTAAATGTTATTTGCTGCTTTTACAGTTGACTGATTGTAACGACACATATTTGAAGTAAATATTTGAAACATATTGTTATGATTTCATGTTAGTTGAAAAGTGACAACTACTTGTATTTTTTGTATATGTGTTGTGCTTCTGTATGTGTGTGTGTGTGTGTGTGTGTGGTGGAGGGTGTTTTTACACACATACACACATGTGTATACGTTGAGTCCACAGGCTTTGTCAGCCTACGTTAAGCACAGGAAGGTTAATACAGTCTCCTCTGACTGCCACTGACGATCAGTGAGGAGAAGGAGTCAACCAACAAAATCCTTATCATGGCTGACGTAGAGACGGCGCAACCGAACAGTACGCTCAGTAGTCTTTTTTTATTAAAAAATAAATAAGTAGTCTATTATTTTTTTAAATAAGGCATTTTGCCACATCTTCCATTGATAATTTTTCCCAAAGTAGAGTTTAGAGATTTTTTGCCTCATTGTCTGTTTCGGTAATTTGATATTGATGTGGTTGTTATTAAATAAATAAATGGGCTGACATTCAAATACCAACTCTGCAATGTTGATGACCACAATGTTTCTCTTCTCCCTCTCTTACTGTTGCATTTTGACATCTTTTTTTAATTTTCTGGATTGTACTATCATATAAATCAGTACTGATTATTTTTCCCTTTACACATTTGTCCTGTATTGTGTTGAAACTGTAGCCTACTACGTGAAGTGCCTTTGCAAATTCGGACTTCACTTATCGGTGAATGTGTGTGCGCAAGTGTGTAGTGTCATCAATAGACTAAGGATTTTGTGCAGGGCAGATCTTTTATGGCTCCGATATCTTACACCCTTGGCTGTAAACAAGTACACAATCTGTCCCCGTTTATAAATCACTTTCTCTGTGTCCTTCAAAGTGGTGGCGCTATAAATAATACAGAATGAAACCACCTTCCATCAATTTAATATCTTTTTCTAAATTGATATGCAAACTAACTCTAACTTGCATATAACAGCGACATATTTTTTACAATGGACATTATTTTAATTTAGCAAACAAGAGAAATACTGATGAGTAACATTTAAAGCACTTAATCAATATTGAATAAACACCTATTTTTAATTCTATACTAGTACTACGTTTGAAGACACAGGTTGCTGTGTGCGAGTGCAGTAGGGATCAAAATAAATGTTTAGTAAATTCTTATATCAGTATCTATAGTGCTAATAATTATTATTTGCATTTATGGAGGCCTTATCAAGGTACCCAGAGTGCTTAACATTATGAGCATGTGTGTCTGTGGGGTGGGGGTTATGACACCTTGTGTGTAGCACTCTCCTGGGAGTGCTAGGGCTGACAGTCACCACACCCTGGCTGTCACAGTGGAGGGGTGAAGAACGATGCTATCCAATAATGAATAATGAATTCCTCCGACACCATAAAAAGTCTGCCATATTACAACAATAGAGCTCCAGCCAACTTCGCTTGCCATATGCATGTCTAGGGATTGTGTATGGATAACTTATGAATAAAGCCAAAAGAAAAACCTATAGCAACTGTAACATTAGTTTAGTAAAATATACATCAATATTCACGACCAATGGTGTGTGGCCAATTGATCGAACTTGAACTCAGGAATAAATAAAGAGGGAAGAATGATCAAATAATAGTGATGGAAGAAGAGAGTCAAAGATGGGAAAAAGAGGAAAAGAGGGGAGGGGGAGACATCGAGGAAAGCGTTGAATAAATCTCCCTGAGATTATTCAACACAAAAAGCTAATCAATGATGTCTATCCTCCCATGGAGAACGAACAGGCTTAAGTTACCACTAAGCTTAGACATCTTCAAACACACATGTGATATTTGTTCACACACATATGGAATGTCCTGCGTCTCATCCGAAAGGATTGGACACACACTCACACTGAGTGTGCATCTCCATATAAAACATTCCCTTTGTTCTATGTCGATATGCCTGTACAGACACCAACACACTCTCACAAGAATCTAGTACCTGGAGTTCCAGAGCTGCTATGTTGCTATGGGAACAAAGTATGTCGCCCTTTGTGCCAGCAGGTAAATATAAAAAAGTAATGAGCTTTATAATACCTTTGCTCATTAGGGTTTATTGTGAAACACACACACACAC
>NC_044063.1:24815852-24823352 GCF_902167405.1 Gadus morhua
TGTGTGTGTGTGTGTGTGTGTGTGTGTGTGTGGGTGTGTGCGTGTGCGTGTGCTGTGTGTGTGTGTGTGTTTGTGTGTGTGTATGTGTGCCTGTGTGTGTGTCTGTGTGTATATGTGGGGTTTAAAAGCAGTGACACAAATGCTGACAGAGTGCTAATGTCTCTTTGACATTGGCATGAAATTGGCGTGGTGTGCACATGTGTGTGTGTTGCTTCATTACCAGGCTGGGGTGTTGGACGAAGCAGCTCACTGGTGCAATGCCAACCCTTCTCACACACACACACATACACTGTGTGTATGTGAAGGGCACGGCAAGAGCACACTGACTGATGGATGTTTTCCATTTATATTACGTTGTATTAGCTACATGCGTGCAAGTCCATGCGTGTGTATGTGTGTCGTTTATATCTGTTTCACCAAAGGTAACACAGATACACTCGTTTATCAGTGTGAAGAGATAGTTAACCACTTGTTGGTATTTCAATGCAGGGTGTATGTGCATGTACGTGTTCATATTGTAATCAGTATTCACTATTAATGTGACTTTATTTGTTTGATTATATTGCTAATATTTTACAGAATCTTTTTGATAATTTGATATTGTTGAGTATGACCAGATGTCTTCCGAAGACAGCTTGTCATGACCACAGTTAGTTTTCATTGACTCATCATCCCAAGTCATGTGAAATAACGATTCTTTGTGAACATTTCTCTGCAACAATAGTCATGTTTTGATGATTCATTATTTAAGTACTGAACATCCAGGAGCATGAACGCATTACAGAAAACGTTTGCTGCAATTGTGTTGTTTGTTGAACTCATCCACAAGTTTGACACTTTCTTTCAGCTGTTGATCTGCAGATCATCTAATATGTGATCTAATTCACCCCCACAGTTATCTATGACTAACAGTACACCTCTCCTCTAACCACTTTCCCCAGTACAACCTCTGAAGTCTCCACCCCCACAGCTGTTACCAGTATTACCAGTTCTGAGAGTACAGCATAAACCAGCACCAGGACTCTGATTCAGCTGGACAGTGTCTGCAAAAGATGTTGCAACAACCAGTTGTAGTACTCGATATTCAATGAAACATTATGTCCTGCAGCTTTTGGTTGAGTACGCTGTGAGTATTTTCAAATGAATACATAAAAAGAAAAAATCTGAGTTAGTTGCTCTGCCTCAACTGTTTCAAATAAGGGCATATAGCTTCAGATCACAAAAAACAATACATTACCATGAAAGGCGCTTTGTACAGTAGTGATTCTCTCAGCAACATATTATTTCATAAAGATTGGCACGTACTATTGCATTTAGGAGACGGCATGGCATTTGTTTATGGTGTGTGCATGTCTGCATGTGTGATTGGGTTCTACGTGGGGATGATGGAGTTGGGATTCGTTCCTGTGTCTACGGTTGTTACATGTAAGGTGTGTGATGTTGAAGTGTTTGTCATAGGATGAGGGGGGCGTGGAGGGATGAGTGATGATGAGCGCAGACACACCACAGCAGCTGGCGAGCGGGAGAGCTTTACCTGCCATTGTGAGGGTCTCACAGCAGAACTGTCTGGGTGGTAGGGACCTAAATATAAAGCTTTTTGGTAACCATATGGATTACTGGTTCCCAACCTTGGTGTCGGGAGCCCATCTGGGGTCCCCTGATATGCAAATTAGGTCACAGGAAATTGTTGGCAAATGCTACATTTGATTATCCATTATTATTATTGAGCAAACCACTTTTTTTAAGGTCTCATAGACATATATAATATGCATATATAATACATATATAATATCAATTGTCGGCCTAATCATTCATAGCAACAAGCAAACTACTATCACTAAGGGTGCAGTAGAGAAGTACGATTACAATCACTAGTACAATTGATATTACATTTTCAGTGCTGGTAACGGGGCCAGGAAAAGGTTGAGAAAAACTGAAAAAGATATTTGTATGCTGGGTAAATCACCAACACATTATCTTCCCTCTTTTGTAATCTTCTCTTTAAAGCACAAGTCACGCCAATGTTTTCATGAACAAGTGCTAGCAAGGGGATGTAGACATTGTAGTGGTTAACTTTTTCCAGCAAGGTGAATGGATTAAGAGTTTAGGCATTGATTGATTCATTGATTCGTAATTATTGACGTATACATGTTCATTTTTTGTGATATTCACAGGGCGAAAAAGCTCATTTATCAAAACAAGAACCCACACACTCACACACAGTGTGTGTCTTAGCCATGGGCTATTATGTGATTTTAATCATTATTAGCATGTCGTAAATATCTTGTATATCATCAACCTTTTGTATATACATGATCTTTTAAACCCTTTTCACATTATTAAATTAATCATTTATAACTGATTATATTTTTTACTAATAAGCATTAATTTAGAAACAATGCTTTATAAGTGTTGAATTCAGTATGAATTAATGCTTCAATTTGCACTTATCACAGTGCCACCCAGACTTTAAAGTGAAACTAAAACATTTAGCTCCATGGGATAAAATTGCAGGGTTTCAGAGAAGAAGAAAGTAGAGCCGAATATCTAAAAACAGTGGGGTACATTTAATTAAAGAACAGTGTGTGGGAGAAACCTACACTACCTAACCAAAAACGAATCTTGTTTTGCAAAAATGCAGGCAGTCTAGAAATGTGTTTTGCTGCCTGCTACATTATTGATTCAGAATTAACAAAATGTTTCCCTGTTTCAGACCAGTGCAGTACCACAACTAAAGTGGCACAACACATGCACAGCAAAACAGTGATTACAACGTAAAAACCACAATCGTCATTATTATCTACCAACATCAAAAACTATCATCATTAGATCTGCCAGTAATGATTATTTTTCTATTGATTAATCTATTGATTATTTTGTAGATCAATTAATGTAAAGAATTCATTTTCACCCCAAAACACAAATATTTCATACAGATGGCTTTCCCTTTGACTAAGAGTAAGAGATAAAGAAAGGGGAAAAATATTTACTAATTACACCAACATTATTTGATATGTAATACTTAAAGGGGCTTTTAGCAATATTGATTACTTAGAATGATAATCACAGCTGTCAGTGATATGGAGGGTAAGTAACGGAAAGCTGTGAGTGTTCATGCGAAGAGGGACGGGAGTGCTTACTGCGATAATGGACAGGAAGTTAGCCAAAACGATGACTTTGCTAACGGGTCCTTTAATTACGATATAGTAATATTCCCTGCTATGTCCCTTTAACTTAAAGGTACATTGTGTATAATTCATTTGCATCTAGAAGAACAGACTTGGCAGAAATGGAATACAATATTCATAGATATGTTTTTATATCAGTGTATAATCCTATAGAAATGAGAGTCGTTGTGTTTCACTTGCCTAAGTTTGAGTCCTTTATATCCCCATGGCTATGACTCATTTGTGATTTATTTTGTAATGTTGTTTGTAGGATCTTAATGAGCGATGTTTTGTATGAAATGTGCCGTTGTATTCATTATCTGTGGTGTTAAACTATGTATCTAAAAAGCTTTACCGCCTAGGATACAGACGTCAAAATCAACCGCTCCACACGGAGCTCCACGCATCCACACACTGTGGCGTTATATATATATATATATGGATCCTAGAAGCTTAATCATCTCTCGGACCCACCCTGGCAGGGAAGAAAGGCCTGTGCTCCGTGCCTTTAACAAAATATCAAAATATATATTTAGAGAATTCAATTGTAATATAGTTTCACTTTTCTATCCAAGTGCAAAATAGTGAAGCAAATGTCAGTTCACGGATAAGGGGGATTATGATAAGTGGGTGTGCATTATTTTATGCATCCATGTTTTGGAGACGTTAGTTTTCCTGTTTGATAACTTAAAGTAGGCTATTGCGATACAACTGCACACTGTCAAAAGTAACCTGTATTCATGTATAGCAATGCAGCTAAAGTTTGCCTTGTAGCGCCGACTTTAATTGGGATGATTGATCAATACACATAACAGATAGCGGAAATAGGTCTATGAATGTAATTTACCACAATGTATGCTTTATGGCCAAACGGAAATACCTACTGGCCCTTACAGAAGACAGGCCAATACAGGCCACTATGATTGTAGGAAAGAGGGGGGGAGGATTTGTTTAAGTTGGCTGCGGTCTGCAATCTCACTGCTAGTTGTTACAAAATTGTACATACTGGACTTTTTTATCAATCAATTATATTGATCACAATCATTTAAACATTATTTATATGACATTCCCTATACGCAAAGACATATGCTCAACATAATGGCCGATCCCCACAAACCCAATGCGCACACACACATCAATCAACGTAGAAAAGGCCCAGAGTCCAGCCTCAACAAGTTCTAATCAACACATAGGCCTGGCTATCATGCGAATGAGGTATGATGATTTAAGTTATGAGTGCTTGGAGAAGTCACAATTGCAACAGCTCTCCCTTCTAATGTTTTAGTCATTCGTGCTGCTCAGCATTGGCATATCTCCCACATGGTGGCGGTGCTACTGTGAAATTCCAAATTAAGTATTGATATTGAAGAAGCATGTTTGTTATAACCTATTGAATTGAACAAATTGCATTTTTGAAATGCTCTCACGAATACTAAAATCAGAAAATCACATGCGTTGTTCAAAGATATTGCCGTCAATGCATTTTCAGTGTCAAAGTCATTGATGATGTGTTCATCACCATCATTACAACCACTAACCTACGTCCTCATCAGCATCATCGACAAGTCCAGGACCAAAGAAGAGCATGTTGGTGCTCCCGTTTTCTGTAGCCTGGGGATTCGGACAGAGCTGCAATGAGCAGCTTCCCCCTATGTCTGGAAGCCAGCTAGCTGACAGCCCTGCCGGGGTCAACACACTCCCTCAGCCCTCTAAGCTGTGGTCCCGGGCCCGGGGCCTCTCCAAGGCCCCCAGCAGCATGGCACACCAGTCAAACTCTGTCTCGTCTCGGCTGCAAAACAGACTTGGCACGCCGAGCCATGGTCACTACAAGATCATGTCGAGCCCAGATATCTGTTTGTGGTGTTGATTGATCACTTCTTATTGACCGTTTGCAATAAGGAAAGTTTTGAACGAATAGCCACGGTAATGCTAACTGCATCCATATGTCATTTAAAATTGGAAAAATCCCCTTTATTAGAATCCCTGGCTCCGTATTGCTTTTTTTCCTCACAAAAAAAAAAATCCATTTAAACTAATATGTTTGTTTTTAAACCCTCTTCTCATATCCGAGCTGTCAATTTTAATTCTATGGTATATCAGCGATGAAAAAGGGCTGGGGTCGATACAGAGCCTGATGTTGAGGAGAAATAAAGCAGCTTAATAGAGAAGAGAAGCACCCGTGCATACAATGTGAAGTATTGATGAGCTAATCCACTTTCCAGTGCAGTAGACAGAGGAGCTGGATACTGCCTGAGGAGGGGCGGGCCTGCGGGTTGACAATGAATCCCGCTCTCTGTGCTTTGAGTTTTCCATTCATTGTCTTATTGTTTGCTTTTCGTTCTAATTATAGTTTCTCAAGTTGGTCAGAGCAGGTGATTTATGCACTTGAATGTTGTCTGCAAATCCTGCCCACCGATCTCTCTGCCTGCTTGTCTGTCTATCTGTCTGTCTGTCTGTATGTCTGTCTGTCTGCCGACCTACCTGTCTGTCAACCAGCCTACCTGGCTTTTCTGCCTGCCATTCTCTCTCTGTCTGTCTTCCCACCTCCCTTTCTCTGTCAAGCTGCCTGTCTGTCTGCAAATGTGCCTCTCTGTATGTCTTCCCGACTCCCTGTATCACCGTCGGTATTTTATCAGTCATGGAATACTATAAATAAAATGATCTTGCTGAAAAGATTTGTACGATTTGTACTAACGATTTGTGCTACCCCCTTGTTTGTGCATCAGACGAATAAGTTCAAAATAATAGATTCAGAGTCATTGTCATTCAGGAGAGAGATGACTCTTCTCATCAGATGTGTGTGTAGCGCCGTGCTAGACACACAGACACACACACACACACACACACACACACACACAACACACACACACACACACACACACACACACACACACACACACACACTCACACACACACACACACACACACACACACACACACACACACACACACACACACACACACACACCACACACACACAAACAACACACACACACACACACACACACACACACACACACACACACAGACACAGCGCTGTCAAAGTAATGATGACAGACCATGTGTGAATGTTTGCGAGTTTCCTTTTTTGATCAGCTAAATCAATGACAGAGGAAAACTGCCTTCCAATTTGGTCGACAGAGACTTCTTGTTTCAAGGATGAGCAAAAACAGAGTAAACAAGTAAATCAAGTAAACTCAGAACAATAAAATCATGGGAACAATTCTGTGGGGTCTTTGATGCCATGATTGAATAACTCTGATAGAGTGGAAAAGCACAATGTTCCACACCATTAAATAATATGAGCTGTGAAAGAATTGCTTTACTGACTACGGAAACTCCCCCACACTGGTGTATGGATGAAGTGGGGAGTACTCAGTGGCCCCTTATAATTGCAGACTTTATTTGAGTAATAAAAGGCCTTTAAACTCTGGGTGATATCCATTATTCAACATGAAGAACTACAACTAAAAACCAATGCTACAATTCTACCTCTACTAGTCCCTGTGTCAATCTAAAATAGACAAAGTCCCAACCAGGTGTGAAGGAGTGGGGGAAGCTTTCCATCCACTCTAACAACACCCCATCATGAAGACGGCTGGGACGGACGCTTCCAGGGGATTTCATCCCTCTCCACCCATGTGCATATTTGGCTTAAAATCCACTTTCCCGACATCAAATACATGCAAATTAAATCCCCAAATGTGGTGACCCTTCATTTATTTTGTACGTGGCGGTATAATGAGAAACGCAGCCTGTTTTGATTAAGTTAATCAGAAAAAAAAGAATTAAACATTGGACCGGGCACAGAAGAGAAATCCAATGCAAATGCCTTCCATTCGACTGGCTGAACGAGGCCTTTAAAGTACATGTCCTGGATATTTCCATAGCATCAATGCCAGTGAATGGAGGGTCAGAGAGATTCCCAGTCTACTTCACAGCAACATTTGGAAACTCTCTGGGTGAATTTGATGTTGGAGAGGGTGGATTTCTGAGCCAGATTTGGTCAATGAATGTAATATTGCTTTAACAATATAATTGAGATGTTTTTGGATATGAAGCCTAACTCTCACACACACATACACACACAGTCATAAATGTTTGCAGCTGTGACAATTTGCCAGCCAATTTCCGGTTGGCTGAGCCCTCAAGTGGCACACGCATCAGACAGAAATGAGGAGTGGAGGGGGCCAGGTATTTCTGTGGAAGCTGAAACATTCCGTTAACTTAATTACATTGTGAAAACCCTGTCTTATTATTTTTTCAATAACAATGGCTTAGATAGAGGTTTGATAATGAGCAGTTCCTGCTTATTCTAATTCATTATTCTAAT